>NC_041386.1:494245324-494443467 GCF_002162155.2 Triticum dicoccoides | reverse complement strand
CCGGCCGGCCAGGAGAGGCGCGCCAGGAGGAGTCCTACTCCCTCTGGGAGTAGGACTCCCCCCTTTCCTAGTTGGAATAGGATTCGTGGAGGGGGGGGAGGGAAGAGGAGAGAGAGGAGGAAGGGGGGGCTGGCCCCCTCTCCTTGTCCAATTTGGACCAAGGGGGGGAGGGGCGCGCGGCCCATCTCTGGCCAACTCTCCTCTCTTCCACTAAGGCCCACTAAGGCCCATATACCTCCCGGGGGGTTCCGGTAACCTCCCGGTACTCCGGTAAAATCCCGATTTCATCCGGAACACTTTCGATATCCAAACATAGGCTTCCAATATATCAATCTTTATGTCTCGACCATTTTGAGACTCCTCGTCATGTCCGTGATCACATCCAAGACTCCGAACAACCTTCGGTACATCAAAATGCATAAACTCATAATATAACTGTCATCGTAACCTTAAGCGTGCGAACCCTACGGGTTCGAGAACAATGTAGACATGACCGAGACACGTCTCCGGTCAATAACCAATAGCGGAACCTGGATGCTCATATTGGCTCCTACATATTCTACGAAGATCTTTTATCGGTCAGACCGCATAACAACATACGTTGTTCCCTTTGTCATCGGTATGTTACTTGCCCGAGATTCGATCGTCGGTATCCCATACCTAGTTCAATCTCGTTACCGGCAAGTCTCTTTACTCGTTCTGTAATACATCATCCCGCAACTAACTCATTAGTTGCAATGCTTACAAGGCTTAAGTGATGTGCATTACCGAGAGGGCCCAGAGATACCTCTCCGACAATCGGAGTGACAAATCGTAATCTCGAAATATGCCAACCCAACATGTACCTTTGGAGACACCTGTAGAGCTCCTTTATAATCACCCAGTTACGTTGTGACATTTGGTAGCACACAAAGTGTTCCTCTGGCAAACGGGAGTTGCATAATCTTATAGTCATAGGAACATGTATAAGTCATGAAGAAAGCAATAGCAACATACTAAACGATCGGGTGCTAAGCTAATGGAATGGGTCATGTCAATCAGATCATTCAACTAATGATGTGATCCCGTTAATCAAATAACAACTCTTTGTCCATGGTTAGGAAACATAACCATCTTCGACTAACGAGCTAGTCAAGTAGAGGCATACTAGTGACACTCTGTTTGTCTATGTATTCACACATGTATTATGTTTCCGGTTAATACAATTCTAGCATGAATAATAAACTTTTATCATGATATAAGGAAATAAATAATAACTTTATTATTGCCTCTAGGGCATATTTCCTTCACAAGTTCCTCTGCTTGGGGAGCACCTTCTCTCTTTGTAAAGAATTGGGACGGAACGAACCGTTTGGTCCAAGACTATCGTCCTATCAACCAAGCTACAATTCAGAACAAATATCCCCTTCCTCGGGTCAATGATCTATATGATCAACTTGCTGGTTCATATTCTCTAAACCCGACTTGAGGTTGGGTTACCACCAGATCCGTGTTCGTGAAGAGGATATTCCAAAGACCGCATTCGTCACTCGTTATGGTTCTTACGAGTACACCATCATGTCTTTTGGCTTTACCAATGCTCCAGCCACTTTCTCTCGTCTGATGAACTACATATTCCGGGATTACCTCGACAAGTTCTTCGTAGTCTATCTGGATGATATTCTGGTATATTCGAAGAACAAAGAAGAACATACTGAACATCTTCGACTTGTTCTAGAGAAGTTTCGAGAACATCAACTTTATGCCAACTATTCCAAGTGTGAATTCTGGCTTCCTGAAGTAACCTACCTTGGGCATGTCATCTCCAAGGATGGTATTGCCGTCAACCCAGAGCGAGTGCAGGCTATTCTTGATTGGACCCCTCCGAAGACTGTCAAGCAAGTCAGAAGCTTTCTCGGACTTGCCAGCTATTGTCGCCGTTTTGTCGAGAACTTCTCCAAGATCGCCAATCCACTGACCAATCTGCTCCACAAAGGCGTTAAGTTCGATTGGACAGACAAATGTTAGGAAAGTTTCTAGGCACTCAAAGACAAGCTGACATCTGCCCCAGTGCTTGCTCCCCCTGATTCTCGCAAGGACTTTGTCATCTATTGCGACGCTTCACGTCAAGGATTAGGCTGTGTCCTAATGCAAGAGTGCAGAGTGTTTGCTTATGCCTCTCGTCAAGTACGTCATCATGAAGAGAACTACCCAGTTCATGACCTTGAGCTTGCTGCAGTTATCTATGCACTGAAGCTATGGCGATAGTACCTTCTCGGTAATCGTTGCGAGATCTTCACTGATCATCAGAGTCTGAAGTATTTGTTTACTCAGCCAGATCTGAACCTCCGTCAGCAGCGATGGATGGAAGCTATTGCTGACTACAACTGCGGTATATCCTATACCCCTGGTAAGGCTAATGTAATGGCCGATGCCCTGAGTCATAAGTCTTATTGCAATAATCACATGGTCTACAAAGATCAACCCCACCTTAATGAAGAGCTATGCAAGCTGAACATTCAACTAGTTCCACAGGGTTATCTGAATAACCTTGTCCTGGAACCAACTCTTTTGAAAGCAATTAAGTCTGCTCAAGCCAAAGATGCTCACGTGGATTTGATGAAAAAGGATCTTGCCTTAGAGAAATCCAGAGATTTCTCACTTGGTGAAGATGGAACCTTATACTTCAGAGATCGCATTATCGTACCCCGGTTCAAGCTTATGACAGAGAAGGTGATGAAAGAAGCGCATGATACCCCTCTCTCTATTCATCCAGGAAGTACCAAGATGTATCTAGACATCCGTCAGAAGTACTGGTGGTCCAAGATGAAGCAAGATATTGCTCGATATATCAAAGAATGTGTCGTTTGTCGTCGCGTCAAAGCAGAACATCAGAAACCGGCTGGACTTCTACAACCGCTTTCGATTCCTGAATGGAAGTGGGATAAGATCCAAATGGACTTCGTCACTGGCCTTCCCAAGTCTCAGAAAGGTAACGATGCTATCTTTGTCGTCATCGACCAATTCTCGAAGGTTTCTCACTTTCTGCCAGTCAAGGAGACTATCACTGCTAGTCAATTAGCAAACTTGTATATCTCCAGAATTGTGTCACTCCACGACATTCCGAAGGAGATCAGTTCAGACAGTGGCAGTATATTCACTTCAAAGTTCTGGGATAGTTTCCAAGAGGCAATGGGAAGTCATATTACCTGGAGCACTGCTTATCATCCCCAATCCCAAGGCCAAGTCGAGCGAGTCAATCAAATTCTTGAAGACATGCTTCGAGCTTGTGCTATTTCTTTTGGCAAGAAGTGGGAAGAATCTCTCCCTTATGCGGAGTTCTCTTATAGCAACAGTTATCAAGCCAACTTAAAGATGGCACCCTTTGAAGTGCTCTATGGACGTAAGTGCCGAACCCCTCTGAATTGGTCAGAAACTGGGGAACGGACGCTCATTGGTCCAGACATTATTCAACAAGCTGAAGAGCAGGTTCGCATTGTCTGGGATAATCTCAAGGCGGCCTAGTCCCGCCAGAAGAGCAACTATGATCGGAAACACTGTGGTTCAACTTATCAACCTGGTGAACAAGCTTATTGCGTGTAACTCCTTTGAGAGGCACTCATCGGTTAGGAGTCAAGGGCAAGCTAGCTCCACGCTACATTGGTCCCTTCCGCATCCTCGCCCGTCATGGACTGGTGGCTTATCAATTGGAGTTGCCACCTCAGTTCTCTCACGTCCATGATGTCTTCCACATGTTGCAACTTCGTCGATGCTTCAAGGATCCGGAACGTGAAGTGGATCCGGAATTGATTGAAATTCAAGATGATCTCACATACAAAGAGCGTCCGATCCGCATTCTTGAAGAAGCTGAACGTCGAACCGGCCAGAAGGTTACCAAGTTCCTCAAGGTGCAATGGTAGAATCATACTAAACATGAAGCCACTTGGGAACGCGAAGATAACCTCCGGGCCGAATACCCCGACCTGTTCCCTTCTACCTCTAAATTCTCGGGACGAGAATTTCTTTTAGAGGAGGAGAGTTGTAACACCCTGGTGTAATGATGCTACAGTAATCCCTGAGATCAAGCTAATCATTTTGCTATAACAGTGCTTGGTCACTTTGATCAATATTCCATTTCAAATTCTAGTTGAATTCAACTTCAAATTCTGAGTGAAATTCAAAATTGCTCAAACATGAAAACTAAAATGTTCATCATGTGCCAAATAATCCACAACCAATAATGGTGGTGAACCAACATTTTTGCAAAGGGTTTAAGTGGCCTAAACTACTTAAAATAGTGGCCTAATCAATAAATTAAATGCCTTTTTAATTTATAAAACTGGCAAACTATTTCAAAAGTCTCACAATATTTTTGTGGCAGTGCACTTTAATTCTTGAAATTGTTTTGGTCAGTGGCATAATTTTGCAAGTCATTATTGGCTAAAAATAAAATGCAAAAGCTACTGAATATAAAAAACTAAAAGAAAAAGGAAAAGGAAAGAAGAAGGGGTGGGAGAGCCCTGGCCTCCCCTTGGGCCTTGGCCCACCTCGGCCAGCCGGACGGCCCACAGCCCCCTCCTCCTCACTGCCCTGGGCCTCAGTCCACAGTGGCAGGCCTCTGCCCAGCAGCCCAACCCCCACCCACGATCGTCTTCTACTGCTCGACCGACCGCTCGGTCGCGGTCGCCACCGGACCGGCTCACCGGCGTCGTCGGCGAGGGGATAAGGCCGCCCCGATGCCTCGGCCTCTACCCATCTCTCCCACTTGCTCCCTCTCTTTGCCTCTCCCTCTCCCCACCAGTTCCCTGCTCGCTTCCTCTCCCCCGGTTCCCCATCCACACCCAAGCGCGGTCGCCGCCGTCCTCCGTCGTTGTCGCGGCCACCCGCCGCCCCGCGCCCGCTGACCCTGTCGGTGAGCTCCGCGGGGGTCGACTCCTTCGACCAGTGGCCTCGGCTGGAGCTCGGAGGCGCGGCAGCGCCGTTTCCCCCTTTGTTCGCATCTTCGGCCACCGCAAATCACCGCCGTCGGTTCATTGTCTCCACTGCGCTACAAAGCTTCCACGGGCCACCTTGAGCCACTCGGTGAGATCCATCACCTCTTCCCTTGCCTCCTTTAGCTTGCTGCGGCCGTAGCTCGCCGCTTCTGCTATGGCCGAACAAAGCGCCGCCGTCGAGCTCCTCGCCGTGGCCACGCTGGCCGATGAGCTCGTCTGAGCTCGCAGTCGTGCTCAACACACGCGTAGGGCCCCGTAGCGCTAGCTAGCTCGCTCCGCCGTGCCGTGTAATGCCGGTTCCGCCCATGCCCGAACTCCGGTGCCGCCTCCGCCGCTCGTTGGCATTGTTCCGGTTATCCCCGAGACCAACCCGTAGCTCCATGCGATGCGCGACATCGCTAGCTCTTGAATGGGAGTAGCCACACCTGTTTTGGGCCACCGAGGCGAAATCCCGAGGCTCACCGGCGCCCTCCGCCGCGTTTTGGCTCATCGGAGCAAACTCCGACGCCGGCGTCCGACGTGGCCGACCTGGGGCCACCCTCTTGGCCGCTGCCAGCGGCCCCACGGGCCCCGTTGACTGGGTTGACCCAGTCAATGTGCTGACTGGGCAGGCCCAGCCACTGACACGCGGGCCCCACCGCTTTTTCCTCTAACTAAAATGTTTTATTAATTAAAACTAATTAGTTTAGCTAATTAGTCTATGATAGGTGGGGTCCAGTCACTAATTACTCTTTTTAAATTAAAATGAACTGCTCTTAGCCCACTGCTAATGACAGGTGGGCCCTACTGGGCAGGTTTGACCTGGTCAGTGCGGCTGTTGACTGTTGACGTCACTATGACATCATGCTGATGTCATAATTCCTTTTCTGTTAATTTAAATAATTTCAGAATATGCTTTAATCTTTAAAAATTCATAGAAAATAAACCGTAGCTCGGTTGAAAATGGTTTCTACATGAAAGTTGCTCAGAAAAATCCAACAAATCCAAATGCGCGGTCCATTCACCTGTCACATGACCCTAGCATGCTAAACATGGAACCATCCCCTCTCTTTCATCTATCCAGAATCCGCCTAACATCGGGAATTCATCCTCAGATGTTTATCTCCTCCGTCTGCAACGTGTAGTACTATGTTAGGACAACCCTAGCTCTGCCCGTCGTCATGTTATGCCTTGTGATGCATTGTTTGCTCTGTATTTACTGTTTCTTCTCCCTCTTCTCTCCGGTAGAACCCGAGACCGATGCCGCCCCTGTGATCGACTATGTCGACGACGACCCCTCCTTACCAGAGCAACCAGGCAAGCAAACCCCCCTTGAGCATTCCGATATCGCTCATTTCTTTCCCTCTCATGCTTGCATTAGAACTGCTACTGCTTTCTGTATGATCCTACTCTGATGCATAGCATGTTGTTGTTACCTGCTTTTATACCTTACCTGCTTATCCTAAACTGCTTAGTATAGGTTGGTTAGTGATCCATCAGTGACCCCCACCTTGTCCTAGTTGCCTCGCTTTATGTTAGATGACTCAATCAACGTGATCGACGTCCATGCCCCAACACCGCACATCACCCCCTAGTTGAACAACTCTGCAGAGTTATCATCGAGTGCCGAGGGTGGAACCTCATACATCACTCCTGATGAGACCTCTGTAGTGTAGCTAATCGGTCGTGGTCATCGAGGGTGATTTCCTCCTTAACCACTTCCGATACGGCTCTATCGTGCAACCCCTCAAGTGTGAAACTCGAGGGTGGATCCTCTTATGTTCACCTTGATGATTACATCGAGTGGAATTTACCGGGGGTGATTCCTCGGGTTTCCCCCTTGATGTTTGCACACACGGATACTTGGACTTTACAATTGTTACTTGGATAGGCGGGTCGACCCTGAGGGGTACCCGCGAGTGATGTGGAGACGGGTTGACCTGGAAGGTGCCCGCGAGATACTTACGAGGCGTGGCCGGGCATTCTTAGCCCTTGCCGCAAGTACTCGAGGCGGGGCAACGGGGTCACATCTTTTGTGAGTCTCTGCTCGTGACCGCACTGCCAATGCACTAACGGTTTGGATATTTGATCCGAGGGGCCTCTGGCCTGATAGCACTAACCATCACGTGGGCATTGTATGGGTGTTCTGCGCCATATGCATCAACCAAAGCTTATTAGACGTCAGCGACTGAGCGGCGCGCGCCCGGTTGGACTGGTAAGCTTCTGCCTTTTTAAGGAGGTAGCTAGGTCTGCTCACCGGCCGCCCACGCAACGTGCAGGAGTTCCCAGGGCGATGGCCCAAGACCCATGGGGGCATTGATTTAGTCCGGCATGCTGACCTCTCTATTAAGCCTAGGTCGGGTTGCAGCGTATTGTTTGGCCGAGGCCGGGCATGACCCAGGAAAGTGAGTCCGGCCGGAGTTAATCGAGCGTGGTGGGTAAGTTGGTGCACCCCTGCAGGGAAGAAAACATCTATCGATAGCCTGTCCTACGGTAACGGACACTTGGAGTTGTATTCCGATCGATACAACTAGAACGGTATACTTGTGATGAGAAATGGATAGTATGGCTCTGGGATTGCTTTCTCGCAGGGAGTTGAGAAAGGATCTCTGGCCGAGGTTGATAACACTACTACTTTACATTATGTTGATCTGTACTCTTCTATATGCTGCAAGATGCTTGAAGATGCTTGAAGACGCTAGTCTTCGATAGGCTAGGCTTTCCCCTTCTCTTCTGGCATTCTGCAGTTTAGTCCACAGATACATCCCATTTTCTTTGATACGGATGCATACTTAGTTTAGATGTGATGTAAGTCTTGCGAGTACTTTGGATGAGTACTGACGGTTGCTTTGCGACCTCTTTTTCTCCCATACCCGATTGTTGCAACCAGATGACGGACCCCAGGAGCCAGACGGCGCCACTGATGACTACTACTACCCCGAGGGTGCCTACTACTACGTGACGCCCGCTGACGACTTGGAGTAGTTAGGAGGCTCCTAGGTAGGAGGCCTTGCCGTTTCGATCAATGTTGCTTTTGTGCTAGCCTTCTTAAGGCAAACTTGTTAACTCATGTATGTACTCAGATAATGTTGCTTCCGCTGACTCTTGTGTATTCGAGCTTATGTATTAGAGCCCTCGAGGCCCCTGGCTTGTAATATAAATCTTGTATTATTTTCATTTGTGTCCAGAGTTGTGTTGTGATATCTTCCCGTGAGTCCTTGATCTTGATCATACACATTTGCGTGTATGATTAGTGTACGACTGAATCGAGGGCGTCACAAAAAAGGAATAAACTTTATTTTCTGCTTGGGAACCGCCTATGATATATCTAGCATGGAAAGTGTTGGGAGATCTAAGTCATTTTCGTTGGTGGGAAAAGTATGCCTCTCAAAAAAAATATCTTTCAATTTTCGCTTTGAGCTCTGGCACCTCTACAAATCCCTACTTTCCTCCACGAAGGGCCTTTCTTTTACTTTATGCAATTTTTATTTTTAATTTGAGTCTCCATCTTCTCTTATAAAGCACCAACTAGGAGGCACTATGATCGTACTTGAGCATTGGGTGTAGCTAATATACGAGTGTGTTTCATGAATGGATCAATGATTGAGCATGATGGGCTAGGGATAACTTATTTTAGCGTTGATATTTTGAAAGACATGGTTTCTTGGTGATATGCTTGAGTATTTAAGTTATCATGTCAAAACTAGACTATTGCTTCGAACAATATTAAAGTCCGAATGTCCATGCTATAAAGAAAATAATATGGGATGACATGTTAGGCAGCATTCCACATCAAAAATTCTATTTTATCATTTACCTACTCGAGGACGAACATGAATTAAGCTTGGGGATGCTGATACGTCTCCAATGTATCTATAATTTTCGATTGTTCCATGCTATTATATTAGCATTCTTGGATGTTTTACAGTCATTTTATAGCGACTTTATATCATTTTTTTGGGACTAACCTATTGACCCAGTGCCCAGTGCGAGTTGCTGTATTTTGCTTGTTTTTTACATCGCAAAAAATCAATATCAAACAGAGTCCAAACATCCCGAAACTTTTTGGAGAATTGTTCTGGACCATAACACCCAGGATGGGCCAGACCAGCACTTGGGGGGTGCCCCGAGGGGGGAACAACCCACCAGGGCGCGCCTGGCTCCCAGGCGCGCGCAGGTGGGTTGTGCCCACCTCAGTGGCCTCCCGCACACCCTCTTTACCCTATAAGTTCCCGAAAATTCAAGAAACCCTCGGGGTTAACCTAGATCAGAAGTTCCGCCGCCGCAAGGCTCTGTAGCCACCGGAAACCAATATAGACCCGTTCTGGCACCCTGCCGGAGGGGGAATCATCTCCGGTGGCCATCTTCATCATCCCGGCGGCCAGCACGATCAGGAGGGAGTAGTCCACTGCTACCTCTTGAGCATGCGTTGGTTTTCCCTTGAAGAGGAAAGGGTGATGCTGCAAAGTAGCGTAAGTATTTCCCTCAATTTTTGAGAACCAAGGTATCCATCTAGTAGGAGACTACACGCTAATCGCCTAGTACCTACACAAACAATCAAGAACCTTGCAACCAACGTGATAAAGGGGTTGTCAATCCCTTCACGGTCACTTGCAAAAGTGAGATCTGATAAAGATAATAAGACAAATATTTTTGGTATTTTTGTTGTATAGATTGAAAAGTAAAAATTACAAAATAAATAGTAAACTAGAATTATAGATCGGAAACATATATGATGTAAAGTAGATCCGGGGGCCATAGGTTTTACTAGTGGCTTCCCTCAAGATAGCATATATTATGGTGGGTGAACAAATTACTGCCGAGCAATTGATAGAAAAGCACATAGTTATGCGAATATATCTAGGCATGATGATGAACATAGGCATCACGTCCGTGTCAAGTAGACCGAAACGATTCTGCATCTACTACTATTACTCCACACATCGACCGCTATCTAGCATGCATCTAGAGTATTAAGTTCATAAGAACAAAGTAACACATTAGGCAAGATGAAGTGATGTAGAGGGATAAACTCAAGCAATATAATATAAACCCCATCTTTTTATCCTCGATGGCAACAATACAATACGTGTCGGTTCCCTTTCTGTCACTGGGATCGAGCACCGCAAGATTGAACCCAAAGCTAAGCACTTCTCCCATTGCAAGAAAGATCAATCTAGTAAGCTAAACTAAACCGATAATTCAAAGAGACTTGCAAAGATATCAACTCATGCATATAAGGATTCAGAGAAGAATCAAATATTGTTCATAGATAATCTTGATCATAAACCCACAATTCATCGGATCTCGGCAAACATACCACAAAAAGTATTACATCGAATAGATATCCAAGAACGTCGAGGAGAACTTTGTATTGAGAACCAAAGAGAGAGAAACATCCATCTAGCTAATAACTATGGACCCGAAGGTCTGTGGTAAACTACTCACACATCATCGGAGAGGCTATGGTGTTGATGTAGAAGCCCTCCGTGATCGAATCCCCCTCCGGCAGATCGCCGGAAAAGGCCCCAAGATCGGATCTCATGGGTACAAAAGGTTGCGGTGGTGGAAAAGTGGTTTCGTGGCTCCCCTGGATGTTTTTAGGATATAAGAGTATATATATAGGTGAAATAAGTAGGTCAGTGGAGCTACAAGGGGCCCACGAGGGTGGGGGACATGCCTACCCCCCTGGGCGCGCCCTCTTGCCTCGTGGCCGCCTCGTTGCGTCTCTGACTTCCACTGCAAGTCTCCTGGATTGCGTTTGTTCCAAGAAAGATCCTCGCGAAGGTTTCGTTCCGTTTGATACTCCTTTTCCGCGGAACACTGGAATAGGCAAAAAACAACAATTTGCACTGGGCCTTCGGTTAACAGGTTAGTCCCAAAAATAATATAAATGAGTATATTAAAGCCCATTAAATAGCATGGAACAATAAAAAATTATAGATACGTTGGAGACGTATCAGCATCCCCAAGCTTCATTCCTGCTCGTCCTCGAGTAGGTAAATGATAAAAACAGAATTTTTGATGTGGAATGCTACCTAACATAATTTTCAATGTAATTCTCTTTATTGTGGCATAAATGTTTAGATCCAAAAGATTCTAGACAGAAGTTTAATGTTGACATAAAAATAATAATACTTCAAGCATGCTAACCAAGAAATTATGTCTTATCAAAATAACATAGACAAAGAAAGCTTATCCCTACAAAATCATATAGTTTGGCCATGCTTCATTTTCGTCACACAAAATGCTCCCATCATGCACAACCCCGATGACAAGCCAAGCAATTGTTTCATACTTAGCCTTTGCAAACTCTTTCAACTTTCACACAATATAAGAGCGCGAGCAATGGACATAGCACTATGGGTGGAATAGAATATGATGATGGAGGTTGTGTGAGAAGACAACAGAGGAGAAAGTCTCACATTGACGCGGCTAATCAACGGGCTATGGAGATGCCCATCAATTGATTTCAATGCAAGGAGTAGGGATTGCCATGCAATGGATGCACTAGAGCTATAAATATATGAAGGCTCAACTAAAGAAACTAAGTGGGTGTGCATCCAACTTGCTTGCTCACGAAGACCTTGGGCATTTTGAGGAAGCCCATCATTGGAATATACAAGCCAAGTTCTATAATGAAAAATTCCCACTAGTATATGAAAGTGACAAAATAAGAGACTCTCTATCATGAAGATCATGGTTCTACTTTGAAGCACAAGTGTGGAAAAAAGGATAGTAACATTGCCCCTTCTCTCTTTTTCTCTATTTTTTTAGTTGGGACTTTTTTCTCTCTTTTTTGTGGCCCCTTTTTTTTCCGTCCGGAATCTCATCCTGACTTGTGGGGGAATCATAGTCTCCATCATCCTTTCCTCACATGTGACAATGCTCTAATAATGAAAATCATCACACTTTTATTTACTTACAACTCAAGAATTACAACTCGATACTTAGACAAAATATGACTCTATGTGAGTGCCTCCGGCGGTGTACCGGGATGTGTAATGAATCAAGAGTGACATGTATGAAGGAATTATGAAGGTGGCTTTGCCACAAATACGATGTCAACTTCATGATCATGCAAAGCAATATGACAATTATGGAGCGTGTCATAATAAACAGAATGGTGGTAAGTTGCATGGCAATATATCTCGGAATGGTGGCTGTATTGCGGAAGATATAAGGAGGCTTATGTGTGATAGAACGTATCATATCATGGGGTTTGGATGCACTGGTGAAGTTTGCACCAACTCTCGAGGTGAGAAAGAGCAATGCACGGTATCGAAGAGGCTAGCAATGGTAGAAGGGTGAGAGTGCGTATAATCCATGGACTCAACATTAGTCATAAAGAACTCACATACTTATTAAAAAAATCTACAAGTCATCAAAACCAAGCACTACGCGCATGCTCCTAGGGCGATAGATTGGTAGGAAAATACCATCGCTCATCCCTGACCGACACTCATAAGGAAAGCAATCAAAGAACACCTCATGCTTCAAATTTGTCACACAACGCTTACCATACGTGCATGCTATGGGACTTGCAAACTTCAACACAAGTATTTCTCAATTCCACAATTACTCAACTAGCACAACTCTAATATTACCATATTTCTCTCCCTAATAATAAAGCACGGATTAAGTCTCCGGGTTCACCGTCACAATACATTTTTTCGTGAATTTACGCTTTCAGTTTATCAATAAAAAAACGTTCGATCCACCGCCTCTGCGTCCGTAAGGAAAAATAAATTGTGGCATGTGGGGATCGAACTCACGCCTTGTGTTAAAGTCGACCGGATGGAAACCAGCTGGCCTGGCTGCCCTTTCTTTCCTTTCAATGGGATATGTGCTATAAAAAAAGAGGACACGGAAGAGATCCAACACAGAGGGGATATTCGGATGGATTTCTTAGAAAGAAGACAGACCCCATAATGGGAAGGTGCAGCAAGACCACTTAACTAAAGTCAAAGATTTCTTCATAAAAAATTACATGCAAAGACCACATAATGGGAAGGTCCGCATGGATCTGCTGCACGCATGCAACGTGCATATGGCCTACGCATAGCGGTATGTTTTTTTATCATATGTATGATTTTTACTAATTCTAAAACATATTAAGTGATACTAATTATTCAATTGATTATTTTAAACAACACCCAAACTTTTTACTAAATCTAAAATAATTACAGATTAAGTGATACTAATTATTCGAGTGATTATTTTAAAACAACACCCAAACAAATTATACAAAAAAAAATCGACCGGCGGAGATCTACTACTCATTTAAATGATGATGGAGAAGGGAGGTATTAATTGTTAGTTATTTTGTACCGTTGCAACGCACGGACACTTTTGCTATCTATATCTGTATCTATACCACCTATTAATAAAAGAGTTATTGCTTCTTACCACCACAATTTTGTCCGTCCACCTCGTTCATGCAGTTTCGTATGGTTTGCCCGAGGTGGTACTATTTTTCTGCGCAGGTTCACGATCGTTCAATTTTATTTATGGGCCACCAGCCGGCGTGCACGTCCGACCAGGCTAGGCTGCAGCAAACGCATGAACTAGCCCATCTAGAAAGGGCTCTCGTAAAAACGGAAGAAAGTAAAATAGTCCCAACAAGAGGACACAGGTTTCTTCACGATAAAATAGTCCCACCTCGGCTTTTTTCATTGAATTGCACCGGTTCTTATAGTTCGCGTAAAATAGTCCCAACAAGTAGCTTGGGAATCAACAAAGATTGTGGGGCATACCATGCATGTTAAGGAGGTAACCAAGGAATCACATCAAACGACAAGCTCCTTGGTTAATTAAGAGGTGGGATTGTGGGCAAGAATCAGTAAGCAATGAATGGTGGAAACCAAGGAATAACATGCATGGCATGATGCAGTACTCTGAATAAGAGAAGAAGGAATTGTGGGCAAGAATCACGAAGGAGAAAAATCTATGTGGGATGGCCAGCTAGGCCAGCGACTCCTGCATCCAGGCGCCGAAGCTCGCGGGAAAGAGATGGTCGCTAGCAACACAGCGGCCGTCCATGGAGCCAAAGCAGCGACATGAAGTCAGCACGGTTTATACGTGCATGGATGGTGGCCTGAGCGGCTGCGCACATGCAACCTATTTGGGAATGGGTGCACGGGTATGGTACAAACGGATACCACACTGGCTTGTGGCAACACTTGGGGCAGCTCCTAAGCATATTTGTATGTGCATATAACACCCGTACCCATTTTATTTTCTTCCAAAGATTAATTTTCAAGTTTGATCATACACACTGCCATTAGTATGACATCTGATAATAATGCAAGTCTCATTGCATGTTGTATATTTTTCTTTGATAAATTACATAGCTCTCAAAGTGCACATATGACAACAAAGCTAGCTTCTATTGGATTTAATAATTATTGTGTTCAAGCTTCAGTGTGGAGCTTTAGCACTTAACTTCCTGCCATGCTTGTAGAGGTAGAGAGACCATTTTGCCTTAGATGTCTGAGAGCTACTTAAGAATTTGGTGCAACTTAAGCATATAATATTTCTTTTCTACCGCTTCTTATCATGGGACTAATTGAGTCGGAGGCGACGACGAAGGAGGCGAGGCGATGTATGATCCACGCCACCAAGGTTCGGCAATCATGACCGAAGTGATGGAACCATCTTTTGAGGAAATTCAAAAGTATTCATGGGAGGAGAAAAAAGGAGGGGCATCCCAATCCTGGCCCAAGCGGCAAGTTGATGATTTACTTTGCGCAACAATGAAGTGAGGCACTAAGTGTTTATAATTCAAATTTTATTTATTTTATACCCGTTGCAACGCACGGGCCCTTTTGCTAGTATATCTCAAAACAATTATCAACTATCAAACTTCTCATAGTATTTAAGGCACTCTATACGAAAGTTTTTATTATACCCATATTGGATGCCTATTATATTAAGACTAATTTTATAGCCAAAGAAAATTACCATGCTATTCTAAAAGACTCTCAAAATAATATAAGTGACGCATGAGAGATCAATAATTTATATAAAATAAAACCATCACCGTGCTCTAAAAAGGTATAAGTGAAGCACTACAGCAAAATTATCTAGCTCAAAAGATATAAGTGAAGCACATAGAGTATTCTAATAAATTCCGATTCATGTGTGTCTCCCCAAAAGGTGTGTATAGCAAGGATGATTGTGGTAAACCTAAAAGCAAAGGCTCAAATCATACAAGATGCTCCAAGCAAAACACATATCATGTGGTGAATAAAATATAGCCTCAAGTAAAGTTACCGATAGACGAAGAATAGATCTAGGTATTGTCATCTTTGGTATGCAATCCATAAGTGGCTCTTATAATTGATTCATAAGGCAATTTAATTTTCTTTCTAGGAAAGTGTTCCATGCCTTTCCTCAATGGAAATTGGAATCTAATATTTCCTTCTTTCATGTCAATAATTGCACCAATTGTTCTAAGGAAAGGTCTACCAAGAATAATAGGACATGTAGGATTGCAATCTATATGAAGAACGATGAAATCTATGGGCACATAATTCCTATTTGCAACAATAAGAACATCATTAATCCTTCCCATAGGCTTCTTAATGGTGGAATCCGCAAGGTGAAAATTTAAAGAACAATCATCAAATTCACGAAAACCTAACACATCACACAATTTTTTGGAATCGTGGAGACACTAGCACCCAAATCACATAAGGCATAGCAATCATGATCTTTAATCTTAATTTTAATAGTAGGTTCCCACTCATCATAAAGTTTTCTAGGGATAGAAACTTCTAATTCAAGTTTTTCTTCATAAGATTGCATTAAAGCATCAACGATATGCTTAGTAAAAGCTTTGTTTTGATCATAAGCATGAGGAGAATTTAACACGGATTGCAACAAGGAAATACAATCTATCAAAGGGCAGTTATCATAATTAAATTCCTTGAAATCCAAAATAGTGGGTTCATTGCTATGTAAAGTTTTGATCTCTTCAATCCCACTTTTACCAATTTTTGCATCTAGATCTAAAAACTCCAAATCATTGGGATGCCTTTTAACTAAAGTTGACTCATCTCCAGTCCCATCTTTATCAAGATTCATATTGGAAAACAAAGATTTAATAGGAGACACATCAATCACTTTTATATCTTCGTCATTATTATCATGAAAACTAGAAGAACACGCTTTCATAAAGAAATATTTTTTAGCACGCATCCTAGCGGTTCTTTCTTTGCACTCATCAATGGAAATTCTCATGGATTTGAGCGACTCATTGATATCATGCTTCGGTGGAATAGATCTACGTTTCAAATAATCAACATCAAGAGAATTTCTATCGACGTTCCTAGCCAACTCATCAATCTTAGGCAAATTTTCTTCAAGCAAAGCATTGAAATTCTTTCGCAAATTCATAAATTCTTTAACACTAGTCTCAAAATCAGAGGGCATCTTATTAAAATTTCCATAAGAGTTGTTGTAGGAATTACCATAATTATTAGAGGAATTACTAGGGAACGGCCTAGAATTAAAGTTTCCTCTATACGCGTTATTACCAAAGTTGTTCCTACCAACAAAATTCACATCCAAGGATTCATTATTATTCTCAATCAAAGTGGACAAAGGCATACCATTAGGATCAGAAGAAAAACTCTTATTAGCAAACAATTTCATAAGTTCATCCATCTTTCCACTCAAAACATTAATCTCTTCAATAGCATGAACTTTTTTACTAGTGGATCTTTCGGTGTGCCATTGAGAATAATTAACCATAATATTATCTAGGAGTTTAGTAGCTTCTCCTAAAGTGATTTCCATAAAAGTGCCTCCCTCGGCCGAATCTAAAAGATTTCTAGAAGCAAAATTCAATCCGGCATAAAAATTGTATAATCATCCATAAATTCAAACCATGTGTAGGATAATTACGTATCATTAATTTCATCCTCTCCCAAGCTTGTGAAACATGCTCATGATCAAGTTGCTTAAAATTCATAATATCGTTTCTAAGAGAGATGATCGTAGCGGGAGGAAAATACATAGAGATAAAAGCATCTTTGCACTTATTCCATGAATCAATACTATTTTTAGGCAAAGAAGAGAACCAAGTTTTAGCACGATCTCTAAGAAAAAACAGAAATAGCTCCAATTTAACAATATCATTATCTACATCTTTCTTCTTTTGCATATCACACAAATCAACGAAGTTGTTTAGATGGGTAGCGGCATCTTCACTAGGAAGGCCAGAAAATTGATCTTTCATAACAATATTCAACAAAGCGGTATTGATTTCACAAGATTCGGAATCGGTAGTAGGAGCAACTCGAGTGCTAATAAAATTATTATTGTTGGTATTGGAAAAGTCACATAATTTAGTATTATCTTGAGCCATTGTGACAAACAATCAATCCAACACCCAAGCAAACAAGAGGCAAGCGAAAAGAGACAAACGAAAAAGGGCGAATAAAATGGCAAAGGTGAAGTGGGGGAGAGGAAAACGAGAGGCAAATGGCAAATAATGTAATGCGAGGGATAAGAGTTTGTGATGGGTACTTGGTATGTCTTGACTTGAGCGTAGATCTCCCGGCAACGGTGCCAGAGATCCTTCTTGCTATCTCTTGAGCATGCACTGGTTTTCCCTTGAAGAGGAAAGGGTGATGCAACAAAGTAGCGTAAGTATTTCCCTTAGTTTTTGAGAACCAAGGTATCAATCCAGTACACGCAAATCGCTTAGTACCTGCACAAACAATCAAGAACCTTGCAACCAACACGATAAAGGGGTTGTCAATCCCTTCACGACCACTTGCAAAAGTGAGCTCTGATAAATATAATAAGATAAATATTTTTGGTATTTCTGTTCTATAGATTGAAAAGTAAAGATTGCAAAATAAAAAGTAAACTCGAATTATAGATTGGAAACTTATATGATGTAAAGTAGACCCGGTGGCCATATGTTTCACTAGTGGCTTCTCTCAAGATAGCATATATTATGGTGGGTGGACAAATTACTGCCGAGCAATTGATAGAAAAGCGCATAGTTATGAGAATATCTAGGCATGATCATGAACATAGGCATCACGTCCGTGTCAAGTAGACCGAAACGATTCTGCATCTACTACTATTACTCCACACACCGACCGCTATCCAACATGCATCTAGAGTATTAAGTTCATAGGAACAGAGTAACACATTAGGCAAGATGACACGATGTAGTGGGATAAACTCAAGCAATATAATATAAACCCCATCTTTTTATCCTCGATGGCAACAATACAATACGTGTCGGTTCCCTTTCTGTCACTGGGATCGAGCACCGCAAGATTGAACCCAAAGCTAAGCACTTCTCCCATTGCAAGAAAGATCAATCTAGTAAGCCAAACTAAACTGATATTTCAAAGAGACTGGCAAAGATATCAACTCATGCATATAAGAATTCAGAGAAGAATCAAATATTGTTCATAGATAATCTTGATCATAAACCCACAATTCATCGAATCTCAGCAAACACACCGCAAAAAGTATTACATCGAATAGATCTCCAAGAACATCAAGGAGAACTTTGTATTGAGAACCAAAGAGAGAGAAACTTCCATCTAGCTAATAACTATGGACCCGAAGGTCTATGGTAAACTACTCACACATCATCGGAGAGGCTACGGTGTTGATGTAGAAGCCCTCCGTGATCGAATCCCCCTCCGGCAGATCGCCGGAAAAGGCCCCAAGATCGGACCTCATGAGTACAGAAGGTTGCGGCGGTGGAAAAGTGGTTTCGTGGCTCCCTAGATGTTTTCAGGGTATAAGAGTATATATAGGCGAAAGAAGTAGGTCGGTGGAGCTACGAGGGACCCACGAGGGTGGGGGACGTGCCTACCCCGCTGGGTGCGCCCTCCTGCCTTGTGGCCGCCTCGTTGCGTCTTTGACTTCCACTCCAAGTCTCCTGGATTGCGTTTGTTCCAAGAAAGATCCTCGCGAAGGTTTCGTTCCGTTTGGATTCCGTTTGTTATTCCTTTTCTGCGGAACACTGAAATAGGCAAAAACAACAATTTGCACTGGGCCTTCGGTTAACAGGTTAGTCCCAAAAATAATATAAAAGAGTATATTAAAGCCCATTAAACATCAAATATAGATAATATAATAGCATGGAACAATAAAAAAATTTAGATACCTTGGAGACGTATCATCCACCCTTGGGGTTGAGGGTTTGTACCAGTAACTATGTGTTTAATATCTCTCTCTCTCTCTCTCTCTCTCGTGTTCTTGAGATGTCACGATCTTGATGTATCACGGGCTTTATTAATATAGTCGGATCATATGGTGTTTTCCCCTCTCGATCTTGTTGTGATGAATTGAGTTTTTCCCTTTGAGATCTCGTTGTTATCGGATTGAATACTTTTATGGATTTGAGAACACTTGATATATGTCTTGCAATTGAATACTCGTGGTGATAATGGGGTATCATATTGATTCACTTGATATATGTTTTGGCACTCAACTCACGGATTCCCGAGGTGACATTGGGGTAATCTATGCATAGGGGTTGATGCAAGTTCTTGTCTTTGTTTCTCCGGTAGAAATCTTGGGACACTCTTTGAAGTTCTTTTTGTTGGATTGAATATTATGAATCTGAATTTGCTTTGGTGTTATATTAGTACGAACTCTTGGTTAGATCAATCGGAAAGAATAGCTTCGTGTTATTTTAGTACAAACTCTAGGATAGATTAATTAGAAAGAATAGCTTTGAGGTGGTTTAGTACCTATCGGGGATATACCCCGCGGCATGACCCGGCCGAAAGTATGACCCGGCCGGACTTGGTGACTCACTGGTGACTCGCCCTGACTTGACGACCCACTAAGTGACCCGCCCGGATCTCTCCACTCACTGATGACACGGCAGAGCCAGGTGACTCATTGGTGACCCGGCCGGCGGGTTAGAGGAGCGACAAGACCCGGTGGCCCAACATGCGGTTCATGGAAGACCGACTCGTGTTATGGTGGGCCAGCTTAAGATGAAAGGAATATTCTCCTACAAAGGAAGCAAGACTAGGACTCCACTTGTAATAGAGTAATCCTAATCCTATTAGGATTAGTCATGTAACCCGCCCCTTCAACTTGTATAAGGAGGGGCAGGGCTCCCCAAGAGGGACAAGTTTCATAAGTTAGGGTTAGACAAACAAGTCTATAGCTCTCGAGTTAGAACACCCATGTAATCATGATCATCATTATCAATATCAATGAAGCAGGATGTAGGTTTTTACCTCCACCGCGAGGAGCCGAACTTGGGTAAAACCTCGCGTCTCTCGATTCTGATCAACCCCTCTCGAGCTACCACATAGATGTGTTGGCCTCACGACTAAGTCCTCACACTAGGACATCTGCCGTGACAATTCCATGACAGTTGGCGCCCACCGTGGGGCTCGCGCATGGTGGTGTTGAGTTCTTGGAGGGATCTCTTCAGGGATCGAGAAGTTCACAAATTTCTGGATGAAGAAGAGTTGTTCCGGAAGGATTTAGATTATCTCAAGGGTGAGTAGTGAGATATAATACCCGTCCGAAATTCAAAGAAAAATTAGGGTTGCGGTTTTTTGTCTGCCACCATCCTGCGAATTGCTCGACTGTCACCAAGATCAAAGGCCACGCTGCAGCTATACGTTTTAAGGAGACCTCCTATTACGATATTCATTGACCGGATCAAAAAGAAGAAGAAAAGGAAAGAAGAATGTGACAAAGGACTCGACAGGACTCAACCGACCAAGACCCGGATTCTGCTCCGTGGTGAGCCGCCATCATTGCCAGCCGCTCCCGCCGGGCCAAGTCACTTTTGTTCTAAGCCGCCTCTGCCAAGATCCGCTGAATTCATCTACTGCTCAAGTACATGTACAATCAGAGATTGATTTTGATTATGATATGAAGACCAAGTCAAACACAGGAACGGAGCCGGCCACAACCCGGATTGGCCTGACCCTGTTTCTACTTCCAAGAAGCTGCTACCGCTCCGGCCTTAAGCCGGCGCCCCCGAGCTGCCACCTCCGAGCCGCTTCCACATAGTCAAATCACCAAGTTGCCGGCCCCGCACCGCCGAGCCGCCGCTCTGTGCAATGAGCCGTTTTCAAACTGCTGCACCCTCTGCCGTTACACTCCCGCGCCTGGTCTGCCGCTGTCGCGGCCTTGCCGTGCATCTGAGCAACCTTGCCGCCAAGTCACCGTGGCCGAGCCTCGTTAACCTTGCGAGCCGGCTTACTGCCTCCGCTGGCGCTATCCTTGCCGCTCCAGACTGTCACAGTTTCCGCCTCTGCACATCTCCGTGATGAGCCGCCCGGTTACACGGCTGCCGCCGATCCGAGCAGTCCCCGCGCTGAACCAAGCTGCTGCTGCGGTCGATGTCCTAAGTCGCCATCCGTTGAACTGCCCGGGCTACTCGCCTGCTGATTCGCTGCTCCACTTTTGGTGTGATCCACCTTCACATGGGCCTCGCGGTGAGTCGCCGACCTCCGCCGGCGTGCCTCTCCAACGAGCCGCTAACCCGCTACCGCGGACCTGCCTTCGCCATCTGTCGAGTTGCTTCTGCGGCCGTTGTGGCCGCGACCCCGCTTCCCCTCGTGGCAAGCCGGCCATGCACCATTGTGCTTTGACCCCGCTGCCTCGTGCCTCCTCCTCATTATCACGCTTGAGTCGCCGTCACTGGCCTCTCGCGTTGTTGTGAAATACATAGTCTGCAGGAGAAGCCAATCAAACCTAATCATCAAATATTACTTTCCACTAGTATTCCTTGTGGTCACATGAAGACTAAAGTCAATGCATCTACCGAGCACTACCTTTGCTCTTTGCTCTTGAGCAGCTATTGTTTCAATCATATCGGCCTGCCCTCACATGAGCTCGCCCTGTGGCTCTCCGCCGGCATTGTTTCTACTGTGGGTCGCCATGGGCAAGTCACCTCCGCCTTGAAAACGCCTGCGTGGCTTCACCCGCCATGACATTACTTCAAGTCACCATTGACTCCATGTCAGAACTGAAGTGGCCGCGTTGAACCACTCTTATCGCGCGTCGAGCCGCCCTATTGTGTTTGATCCACCGATTGTCGCCTCTAAGTCGCCCCGGGCCTCCTTCCGAGCCGCTTCGACAACCTCAAGTAGCCACTGCATGTTCAGTTCGCCGCTGCACTTTCTGCTGTCGCTATGGTTATGGCTTACAGTCTCGCCTCTCTAAGTTGCTGTAACCCGCAACCCACGCTTACCGAGCCGCCGCGGTCTGCTTTGAGCCGGATTCTCCCCTACTGCAGACAAAGGAGACTTAAGAATATTTTAATTAAAGAGAGTCAGCAGACTAGTCAGTTTAAAGGATGAGCTTAGATCAGTAATGGAGGATTTTGAAGGAATGAAAGAAGAATTGTCAACAGATGAGGTTGAACCATGGAGGATATATCTGCTGATTACAAGAGAGATGCGAGCACAAAATATGGGTTTGCCAAAGGAGACTCATTCACCCCATGTGAAACATCAAACTATATAATAGCAGTATTAATCAATCAAGAAACAGTTGATACGTGCAGACAAACGAGCATGGTACTGCTCGCTAGTTGCACAACCAATCAAAAACCCAGGACCGTTATTCATTACAAAGGTGTCGTAAAGGGGCATGCGCCAACATTATTTTTGGCACTAACGCTTGTCCATGCCTTACTGCTCGACGAATATGTGTGCAAATCGCCGCCCCCGCTACATCAACACATGCGACTGACTCGTCGTCTGCGCCTGCGGCTAAACCGTTTCCAACGCTGCGGGCGACTCTCCCGTCCGCGCCGACTTGTAACTCCACGGCCGACTCGGCCACGATTGATTTCAGCTTCACCGTGGTCATCATCAATTTCGCGGTGGATAATTTCTGGCCTCACAAATCAGGTGAAATCCATCCAGTATTTTTTATATTGTATATTGCTTTCTTTAAAAGAGCAATTACTCCGGCTTGCAAGTTCTCTAATGCAGGACAAGTTATCTACTGCGAAAGGGACTATTGTATCACTGAGCTATTGAAAGACTTATACCGGTTTATATCACGATAAAAAATGGAGAATCTCAAGCCAACTCCTCGAGTCATCTTAAGACTCGGGGTCTACATGGTATGACTCAGTAAATCTTGCCAGTTTCAGCAAATTCAAGAACCCCAGGACGTTGGAGGGAAAGATAACCCAGTTTCAGAGGCTACTGCCATATTGATGAAAATTGAAAGGCCATCAAAAAATTTCTGGCTTAAAAAGAAGATTCCGGCTCAACATCCGGTTCAAGAGAAATCTGTCTCTCATTGAAGCTCTCAATATCCGGTTTAAAATTCCGGCTCAAGAAGAATTTATCTCTCGCAGAGTTCGAGTTCTCAGAAAAAATTAAAGGTTGCCAAAGAGAACTTGCTGCTATCATGCACGGTTCAAACATGGGTATCCTGCCTTATGGGCTTATCTTGGTCACTTGGGGGCTTCCTGCTCATCGAGCATAGCTGTGAATATCCCTCTTGATCGGCTCAATGCCACGCTTGTCAGTATGTCACTTGGGGGCTTCCTGTTCAAACATAGGCGTATTCGACCAAAGAGAACATAGCGTTACTACCCTCTTGACTAGGTTTGTTCAAACATAGGCGTATTCGACCAAAGAGAACATAACCTTCCCGGGTCATCCTACCTGTAGCCAGCTGCTTCAACTCCATCAGGTAATCCTGATTGACCCACCAAACTCTTAACGATCAGTCTTTACGTCGTATTCGACCAAGATCTGAGCTCGTTATTGTTAAAACATCAGTTTGTCACGTGAGAGCACGGCTTACAGATAGTCAGGATAGATCCAGGCTTCATAAGCCGCCTTCCTTGAAACTTGGATAAATCGGCCCGTGATGTATGCTGTTACTCTGACCCCGCGTACTCCTGATAAGTCTATAAAGCAAGACCTGACTTTATCTGGGTTCAACTGTCGATTGGGTATTGTGAGTCAGGCTCGCGGATAGCATGTACCTTCCAATGGCTTCGGCTAGTTTCTTCGAAGAAGACACTTTGGTTTGGCGGCTTTCAAAAGCCTCGATTTTTTTGCTTTCTTTTCTTTATATGATTTTTTTCCATTTGGTTTTTCACATTGGGCCAAGCTGCCCTATTTATGTCTCATATTTGAAGCATCTTCGGGTCTTTGCAACCCGCCAGGATGGCAGACTCTAAGTCGCCAGTATATGATAATAGCCCAACTTGGCTGGATTTTCATGATGATATTGAATGATTGAGGTTTTCATATCGGATTATATTATTCAACTCTTGAATAGCCAACATGGCTGGATTTTTATTATGGTTATCAATAACCAATATTATGATTGAAGTTTTCAAAGTTGGTTCAGCGTAATGGCTATTATTTTATCAATGGATATAATTTATTCTACAATGGAAGGAATAGTCCCGAGTCGCTGCAGGCTTACGACCCGGCACTTGGGGGCTACATTATTCAAGTTGAGATTACATCAAATATGCAAGTCCCATGTCACTGCCAGCATGGACCATGGCACTTGGGGGCTAATGCAAAGTCATTTTTTGCTCACCTTATTGAAGACCCGACTCAACACATTGTAATGAGCCGGCCCTGGGGGGCTACCAATTGCTCATGTCAACAATTCAAGGTACACAAGTCTTAAATCCATTATATTGAAAGGTCCACTACTCAGTTGGAAGAGTACAAAGCTCTTAACCTTATGGACGTGGGTTCGAGCCCCATGGAGAGGATTATATCATATGATATTATTTTCAA
The DNA here is from genome assembly GCF_002162155.2 of Triticum dicoccoides. Taxonomy (NCBI): domain Eukaryota; kingdom Viridiplantae; phylum Streptophyta; class Magnoliopsida; order Poales; family Poaceae; genus Triticum; species Triticum dicoccoides. The sequence goes on along the minus strand of NC_041386.1, from coordinate 494,418,767 downwards.
TGAAGTATATATAAAGTCCCAGCTCAGTATTATCTTACTAAGCCGGCCCTTGGGGGCTACACGCTGCAGTTCAAATCTACATGATCAATCTACAAAGTCCCTGCTCATTATTGCTTAATGACCCAGCCCTTGGGGGCTACATTGGTTGAAGTTTTTATGGGCATCCGACAATTACAAGTCCCAGGTTGCTGCAAGCATGACAACCCGACACTTGGGAGCTACATATATGGAGTATTTAGTCTTTACTAGTGAATGAGATGAACAACATGGATTTTTCAAAGTGGCAGTATTTATATTGAAGCAAGTCTTAAGTCATCACTTTGTTATGCTCAAGACTTGGGACTTACAAGTAATATGGATATAAGGGAGAAAAATCTTCAAATTCTCAGTTTTAAGCAAAACAGATTGACCCGGTGTTTGCAACAATTATGACCCAGCGTCGGCAACAATTATGACTCGGCATCATCTGTTTATAACCTGGCGATTTTGGTAATCATAAATAGGCAAGATCTACATCTTCAAGCCGGCTAAAAATCAGATGAGTATTTCAAGACCAATATTTTTAAGCATTAGGACCTGAATCAAATGAATTATTCTCTGAGAAACCAATATGAGCAAATTGATTATGAAGTTGGTCTATTAACCCAGATTTTCCAGGAGAATAGAATGACAAGGACTTAAGGATGATCAGGTACCAGTTCAGAAAAACTTTTAACCCAGAGCAGAACCTGCCTGTTTTGTTCTTGTGTTTATTTTGCAGGATCAGTTTAACATGGATAAATCCAAAATTAAACTGGGGGCTAATTTCGGGGATATACCCCGCGGCATGACCGGCCGGAAGTATGACCCGACCGGACTTGGCGACTCACTGGTGACCCGCCCTGACTTGACGACTCACTAAGTGACTCGCCCGGATCTCTCCACTCACTGATGACCCGGTCGAGCCAGGTGACTCATTTGTGACCCAGCCGACGGGTCATAGGAGCGACAAGACCCGGTGGCCCAACAAGCGGTTCATGGAAGGTCGGCTCGTGTTATGGTGGGCCGGCTTAAGATGAAAGGAATATTCTCCTACAAAGGAAGCAAGACTAGGACTCCACTTGTAATAGAGTAATCCTAATCCTATTAGGATTAGTCATGTAACCCGCCCCTTCAACTTATATAAGGAGGGGCAAGGCTCCCCAAGAGGGACAAGTTTCATAAGTTAGGGTTAGACAAACAAGTCTATAGCTCTCGAGTTAGAACACCCGTGTAATCGTTATCATCATTATCAATATCAATGAAACATGATGTAGGATTTTACCTCCACCGTGAGGGGCCGAACCTGGGTAAAACCTCGCGTCTCTCGATTCCGATCAACCCCTCTCAAGCTACCACATAGATGTGTTGGCCTCACGACTAAGTCCTCACACTAGGACATCTGCCGTGACAATTCCATGACAGTACCCTACAAACAATTCCGTCTTATGTTCTCCGCTAGATAGGAACTTTGGAGTGATTCTTCGTTGCATGTTGAGGGATGGTTATATGATCCAATTATATTAGCATTGTTGAGAGGTTGCACTAGTGAAAGTACGGAACCTAGGCCTCATTTTAAAGCATTGCAATACCGTTTTTGTGCTTGTTTACTATTTGCTACCTTGCTGTTTTATTTATTCAGATTATAAAAATATATTTCTACCATCCATATTACATTTTTATCACCATCTCTTCGCCGAACTAGTGCACCTATACAATTTGCCATTGTATTGGGTGTGTTGTGGACACAAGAGATTTCTTGTATTTGGTTGGAGGGTTGTTTGCGAGAGACCATCTTCATCCTACACCTCCCACAGATTGATAAAGCTTAGGTCATCCACTTGAGGGAAAATTGCTACTGTCCTACAAAACTCTGTGCTTGGAGGCCCAACATGAGTCTACAAGAATAAAGTTGCATAGTAGACATAATAAAGCTTCAGAGATCACCTTCAAGTATCTACCACGAGTGATTGGCATTGGTTGACAAACCATTGTCGAGGAGAATAGCATGAAGAGAGTTTATCTTCCGTGTTAAGTCACAACCCCTCCAACCAGACATAGTCCTTGTGCAGAAGGACGAACTGGTCGAACAAATACCCTATCGCCATCGAGCATCACTGGTTACCTCTACTGCCCATGTTTACATTCGATATGTTTTCCTTCATGTGATTTGTCTCGATGCATGGTTTAGTTCTCATTTGGTACTTTGTTTTAGCTCGATGTAGTTTGTTTTTCATTCGCTCTGCTGCTGGGTGATGACCCACAAGTATAGAGGATCAATTGTATCTCTTTTCGATAAGTAAGAGTGTCAAACCCAATGAGGAGCAGAAGGAAATGACAAGCAATTTTCAACAAGGTAATGTTTGCAAGTGCTCAAATTGTAAGTAACAGAGTAGTTTGATAGCAAGATAATTTCTAACGAGCAAGTAATGATAATTGTAGCATAAGTGCAGCAAGATAGCCCAATCCTTTTGAGGCAAAGGACAGGCCAAAACAATCTCTTATAGTAAGCAAAGCGTTCTTGAGGGTACACGGGAATTTCATCTAGTCACTTTCATCATGTTGGTTCGATTCGTGTTCGCTACTTTGATAATTTGATATGTGGGTGGACCGTTGCTTAGGTGTTTTTCTTACTTGAACAAACATCATACTTATGATTAACCCCCTCACAAGCATCTGCAACTATGAGAAAAGTATTAAGAATAAATTCTAACCATAGCATTAAACTTTTGGATCCAATCGGTCCCTTACGGAATAGCGCATAAAGTAGGGTTTAAGCTTCTGTCACTCTCGCAACCCATCGTCTAATAACTACTCCACAATGCATTCCCTTAGGCCCAAATATGGTGAAGTGTCATGTTGTCGACATTCACATGACAACACTAACGGAATCAGAACATACATACTATCAAAATATCGAACACATATCAAGTTCACATGATTACTTGCAACGTGATTTCTCTCGTGACCTCAAGAACAAAAGTAACTACTCATAAATGATAATAATGCTCAAGATTAGAGGGGTATTAAATAGCATATTGGATCTGAACATATAATCTTCCACCAAATAAACCATATAGTAATCAACTACAAGATGTAATCAACACTACTAGTCACCCACAAGCACCAATATATAGTTCTGGCACAAAGATTGAACACAAGAGATGAACTAGAGTTTGAGATGAGATGGTGTAGTTGAAGATGTTGATGGAGATTTACTTCCCCAAGATGGGAGAGTTGTTGGTGATGATGATGATGATGATTTCCCCCTCCGGGAGGGAAGTTCCCCTGGCGGAATTGCTCCACCGAAGGGCAAAAGTGCTCCTACCCAAGTTCCGCCTCGAGACGGTGGCGCTCCGTCCCGAAAGTCCTCTCCTTATTTTTTTCTAGGTCAAGATGACTTATATATTGGAATATGGGCACCGGAGGTGGCCTGGATGAGCCCAACCCACAAGGGCGCGCCTGGGGGCCCAAGCGCACCCTGGTGTCTTGTGCTCACCAGGATGGCACCCTCCGGTACTTATTCGATCCAATATTCCTCATATATTCCATAAAAAATCTCCATAAAGTTTCAGGTTGTTTGGAGTTGTGCATTATAGGTAGCATGACGTAGGTTTTCCAGGTCCAGATTTCCAGCTACCGGAATTCTCCCTCTTTGTGTATACCTTGCATATTATGAGAGAAAAGGCATTATAATTACTCCAAAGAGAATTATTATGCATAAAAATATCATAAATAACAGTAGGAAAACATGATGCAAAATGGATGTATCAACTCCCCCAAGCTTAGACCTGACTTGTCCTCAAGCGAAAACCGAAATCGATAAACATGTCCACATGCTTAGAGAGAGAGGTATCGATAAAACCAAAATACGGACATAGAAGCATCATGTAGATTATTATAACAGCAACAAATTTAAACATAAGACTCTTATCATAGAACTTTTATCATAGACTTCTCATGAATAAGTGACAATTCATCACACCATCGAAGTATAAAGCAAAAACTCTATTAGAAACCAACAAACTATGTTCTCAGTTAACTTTGCAACTACAATTCATCATCTTTTCAAGAAGGGTCAAGTATCGGAGCCTTTAGGCAAGTCCACATACTCAACCATCATATAGTCTTCTATGATTGCTAACATTCACCGCATATACATGAGCAAAACATTTCAACCGCACACATAGAAAGATAGGGGCTTATAGTTTCGCCTCCCAACGTATTCACCTCAAGGGTGATGTCAACAATAATAATTCATGCCACCCATATTCAACTGGACATATGTGCCTAGATCTTTCCTCACAACATGATGCTTGCCAAAGGAGAAAAATAAAAGGGCATAGAGAGAAAACTTTGGCTCTTGCATAGAGTAAATACATAAAATTAAAAGACAGGCCCTTCGCAGAGGGAAGCAGAGGTTGCCATGTGCTTATTTGTTTGTATGCTCAACCCCTTTGTGCAAAAGAACGTCACATTGTATTGCCCCTTGTGATGGCAACCTTTATTATGCAGTCTGTCGCTCTTATTCTTCACCATCAAAAGTTCGTACAACGCTCAATTTTCTCTTACACTAAATGATCTCACACTTTTAGAAGCAATTTTATTGGCTTTTTGCACTGATGACAACTTACTTGAGGGATCTTGCTCAATCCCTAGGTAGGTATGGTGGACTCTTGAAAATAAGATTTGGGTTTAAGGGTTTTTGGATGCACAAGTAGTATCTCTACTTAGTGCGGAAATTTTGGCTGGCAAAGATAGGGGGCAAGGACCACATGATGACGGTTCTATGACAATATAACTTCTACGTGAATATGAAAAAACATAAATCATTATGTTGTCTTCCTTTTCCAATGTCAACAATTTTGGCATATAATATTTTGATGGGGGCTCACAATCACAAAAGATTTCTAGGATAGTGTATTTGTATGTGAATCTTCTCTTCCCTTATTAATTCTTTCATGAATTGCATCACTGACCAATGCTATGTTTGTCAATGTCTAATAAAATTTCCTACTTATACTTTTCCTTATCTGGTGTGATACGTCTCCAACATATCTATAATTTTTGATTGTTTCATGCTGTTATATTATCAATCTTGGATGTTTTATAATCATTTTTTGGTACTAACCTATTGACATAGTGCCAAGTGTCAGTTCCTATTTTTTTTCGTGTTTTTTACATCGCAGAAAATCAATATCAGACGGAGTCCAAATACCAGGAAACTTTACGGAGATTTTTTATGGACCATAAGGAACAAGTTGGGCCCTGGTTGCACCTGGGGGGGAGTCTCGAGGAGGGGACAACCCACCAGGGCGCGCCAGGAGGCCCAGGCGCGCCCTGGTGGGTTGTGCCCACCTCGGGTGCCCCAGACCGCCTATTTGATCTATAAATACCCAAATATTCCCCAAACCCTAGGGGAGTCGACGAAATATTCATCGAGCGCCGCAGAGTCCAGAACCACCAGATCCAATCTAGACACCATCACGGAGGGGTTCACCACTTCCATTGGTGCCTCTCCGATGATGCGTGCGTAGTTATTTGTAGACCTTCGGGTCCGTATTTAGTAGCTAGATGGCTTCATCTCTCTCTCTCTCTCTCTCTCTCTCTCTCTCTCTCTCTTGATTCTCAATACAATGGTCTCTTGGAGATCCATATGATGTAACTCTTTTGCGGTGTGTTTGTTGGGATCGATGAACTTTGAGTTTATGATCAGATCTATCTTTTTATATCCATGAAAGTATTTGAGTTTCTTTGATCTATTTTATGCATGATCTCTTACAGCCTCGTATTTCTTCTCTGATATTTGGGTTTTGTTTGGCTAACTTTAGCTATTTATCTTGCAATGGGAAGAGGTGCCCGGTAGTGGGTTCAATCTTACAGTGCTTGATCCCAGTGATAGAAAGGGAACCGACACGTATGTATCGTTGCTACTAAGGAGAAAAAGATGGGATCTATATCTACCACCAGAGATAAACAGATCTCGTCTACATCATGTCATCGTTCTTATTGCATTACTTTGTTTCTTTATGAACTTAATACACTAGATGCATGCTGGATAGCGGTCGATGTGTGGAGTAATAGTAGTAGATGCATGCAGGAGTCGGTCTAATAATCTTGGACGTGATGCCTATGTAATGATCATTGCCTGGATATTGTCATAATTATTTTAGGTTTTATCAATTGCCCAACAGTAATTTGTTCACCCAACGTTTTCTATTTTTCTCGAGAGAAGCCACTAGTGAAACCTACGGCCCCCGGGTCTTCTTTCTCATATATTTGCCCTTACGATCTATTTTTCTCTTGCTTTTATTTTCAGATCTATTAAACCAAAAACCCAAAAATACTTTGTTGCACTTTATTTTATTTGCGATCTATTTATTCAATCTATTACAACTTTCTCCCGTTCACGCACCATTACTGGCGCCGTTACCCAAAAGGGATTGATAACCCCTTTAACACGTCGGGTTGTGAGGTGTTGTTATTTGTGTGCAGGGGCTGTTTACGTTGTGTTGCTTGGTTCTCCTACTGGTTCGATAACCGTGGTTTCATTTTTGAGGGAAATATCTACGGCCGCTGTGCGGCATCATCCCTTCCTCTTTTTGGAAAAAACCGACGTAGCTTCAAGCGACATCAAAAGGAATTTCTGGTGCCGTTGTCGGGGAGGATCTTCATCAGAACCAGGTTCCTAATCACAAATCTCATCTCCTTGCAATTTACGTTATTTTCCATTTGCCTCTCATTTTCCTCTCCCCCACTTCAATTTTTTTTTCCGTTTTATTCGCCTCTCTTTTCCGTTCGCGGTTTTCTTGTCGAATCTGTTTTGTGTGCAATCTTGTTTGCCGTAATGGATAATTCCTCCTCTCTTGCTTGAACTCCCAAGAACGAGGTTCTCAGCTTTAAAAAAGGGAGTAGAAAGTTTAAAAGATGCTTGGTATAGAATTTGCAATGCTCATAATAGATCTATCCGTAAGCAATCTACCATTGTGCTTCTGCGTTGTTTTTATGTTGGCATCACCACTTGGTATAGATTCAGCCTTCATACGATTACCGGTGGAAATTTTTTAATGACTCCTCCTTTTGATGCTCTTAATGCTATGGGAAATTTAGTGGGCTCACCACCTCTTATGGTTAATGAAACAATTTTGACTCTTGAGCATGTTATGGAAAGACTAGATGCTATCGAAAAGAAAATGCTCACTGCAGATCATATGGAAATTATACATAAAAAGATGCATAATTTTGCTACTAATCTTGGGTCAAAAGCGGGCGATATTTTTAAGTTGTTAAAAGACAGGGGTACCTTAATCCATGAAAGAATAGAAGAAAGTCTGTCTTGGATCGATAAATTAGAAGAAATCTTTAGTAACCTAAGCATGACTTTTACTACCACTAAAATTATTAAGGAAACTCTCGTAAAGAGTAGGAGATCCAGAAACAAGGGTACAACCTCTAGTGATAGCAATAAAGGAGATCCTAAGATGATTAGTATCCACCCTGATTTTGTTGAAGTGATAAGAGATCCTTTCTGCAAGAATGAGATCTTCGAATTTATTCCTAGGAGTGTTGTTATTGAAAATATTTATGTTAAATCTTTGAAGGATTTTAAGTGTTTGATTGAAGAGTTGAACAAGGATGACAAAACTTAGATCCTTGCTTTATGCCTAGCTAAGGGCGTAAAACTATAGCGCTTGTTGGGAGGCAACCCAATGAATAAAATTTATTTTTGCTTTTTTGCTTCCTATTCTTGAGTGTTAGCACAATTATGCTACTATTATGATTGCGTTTTTATGTTTTAATTAGTGTTTGTGCCAAGTAAAGCCTTTAGGATCTTCTTGGGCAATAGTTGTTTGATCTTGCTAAAAAAACAGAAACTTTTACACTCACGAAATTAATTTTCATTTTTTACCAGAGAGCGATAAAATACCCATTCCACTTGTAGTAGATCAATATACTAATTTCTTAGGTCGTCCTAATGTTTCAAAAAATTTGGAGTTACAGAAGTATTCAAAATAGTCAGATTGCTACAAACTGTTCTGTTTTGACAGATTCCGTTTTCTTTGTGTTGTGTGCTTATTTTGATGGCTCTATAGTTTTCTTTGTTGATTTTTTGCCATATAAAAGTTGGAATACAGTAGATATAATACAAAAACAAAATATTAATTGGTTTTATACAACACTTATAGTAGTAGTTTATTATTCTTATACTAACGGATCTCACGAAGGCTTTGTTGAGTTTTGTGTGATTGAAGTTTTCAAGTTTTGGGTTATCTCACGATGGATGAAGGAAGGATGTAAGAGCCTAAGCTTTGGGATGCCCTGACATCCCAAGATATTGTCCAAGAATGAGCAACCAACTAAGCTTGGGGATGCCCTCAAGTGGCATCCCCGCTTTCTTCCAACAACTATCGGTATTTTACTCGAGACTATATTTTTATTCGTCACGTGATATGTGTTTTACTTGGACCGTCTTGTATATATGTGTCTTTGCTTGTTTTATTTTGTATTTTAAGTCATCAATCCTTGCTGGACACACCTATTTGAGAGAGCCAAAATTATGCCATGACTTGTTAGAATTGCTCTCTATGCTTCACTTAAATTTTTTATGAGCAATGGACTTGCTGTAGTGCTCCACTTATATCTTTTTGAGCATGGTGTGCTTTGTTATTTTTGAAGAAATTCTCTCTTGCTTCACTTAGATTTATTTGAGAGTTAGTAAAACTTTGAATAAATTCTCTCTTGCTTCACTTAAATTATTTTGAGAGAAAGAACTATTATGCTCATGATCTTCACTTATATTTGTTTGAGCTTATGAAAAGCAACACATGAATTAGTCCAAAAGTGATAAATATACAAGAAGGATAAAGAAAAGAAAAATATCATGAAGATAATTGGGCAAAATAAACTTGATTCTTAGTAATAGTTTTGAGATATGATGATGTGATATGTGAGTTATGTTGATGAGTAATTATGCTCTTGTAGGAATATTGGTGTTAAGGTTTGTGATTACCGAAGCATGCACGTATAGTCTCTCGTTATGCTATGATGTTGGAGCATGATTTATTTTTGATTGTCTTCCTTATGAGTGGCAGTCGGGGACGAGCGATGGTCTTTTCCTACCAATCTATCTCCCTAGGGGCATGCGTAGTAGTACTTTGCTTCAAGGGCTAATAAACTTTTGCAATAAGTATATGAGTTCTTTATGACTAATGTGAGTCCATGGATTATACGCACATTACCTTTTCGCAATTTGCTAGCCTCTATGGTACCGTGCATTGCCCCTTCTCACATTGAGACATGGTGCAAACTTCGTAGGTGCATCCAAACCCCGTGATATGATACACTCTATCACACATAAGCCTCATTATATCTTCCTCAAAACAGCCACCATACCTGCATATTATGGCTTTTCCATGGCCATTCTAAGATATATTGCCATGCAACTTCCACTGCTTCCATTTGATGACTTGAGCATTTATTGTCATATTGCTTTGCATGATCATATAGCTGACATAGTGTTTGTGGCTCAGCCACCGTTCATCATTTTTCATACATGTTATGCCAGATCATTGAGGCATTTATATAGAGTCATATTTTGTCATAGGTATTGAGTTGTAATTTTCATTTTTATTTTGAGTTATAAGTAAATAGAAGTGTGATGATCATTATTCATTTTTAGAGCAGTGCCCCAGTAAGGAAAGGATGATGCAGACTATGATTCCCCCACAAGTCGGGATGAGGCTCCGGACAATGAGAGAAAAAGAAAAAAAGAAAAAAAAAGAAAAGAAAAAAAATAAAGAAAACGAAAAAAGAAAGAAAAAAAGAAAGAAAGAAATAATAATAAACAAAGAGAGAAGGGGCATTGCTAGTATCCTTTACCACACTTGTGCTTCAAAGTAGCACCATGTTATTCATATGGAGAGTCTCCTATGTTGTCACTTTCATATACTAGTGGGAATTTTTCATTATAAGATTAGATGCACACCCACTTAGTTTTCATATTGAGCTTTCATACACTTATAGCTCTTAGTGCATTCATTGCATGGCAATCCCTACTCCTCACGTTGATATCGATTGATGGGCATCTCCATAGCCCGTTGGTTAGCCACATCGATGTGAGACTTTCTTACTTTTTTTGTCTTCTCTATTTACCCCTATTATCATACTCTATTCCACCCATAGTGCTATATCCATGGCTTGCGCTCATGTATTGCGTGAGAGTTGAAAAAGCTGAAGCGCATTAAAAAGTATGAACCAATTGCTCGGCTTGTCATCGGGGTCGTGCATGATAAATACTCTGTGTTAAGAAGACACAACATGACAAGACTATATGATTTTGTCAGGATAACTTATTTTAGCATTGATATTTTGAAAGACATGGTTTCTTGTTGATATGCTTGAGTATCTAAATTATTATGTCAACACTAGACTATTGATTTGAATCACATAAAAGTCCAATTGTCCATGCTATAAATAAAAGAATATGGTATGATAGGTTAAACAACACTCCACATCAAAAATTCGGTTTTATCACTTACCTACTCGAGGACGAGTAGGAGTTAAGCTTGGGGATGCTGATACGTCTCCAATGTATCTATAATTTTTGATTGTTTCATGCTGTTATATTATCAATCTTGGATGTTTTATAATCATTTTATAGTCATTTTATATCATTTTTGGTACTAACCTATTGACATAGTGCCAAGTGTCAGTTCCTGTTTTTCCATGTTTTTTACATCGCAGAAAATCAATATCAGACGGAGTCCAAATGCCACGAAACTTTACGGATCTTTTTGTATGGACCAGAAGGAAAACTTTGGGCCCTGGTTGCACCTGGTGGGAGTCCCGAGGAGGGGAAAACCCACCAGGGCGTGCCAGGAGGCCCATGCGCTCCCTGGTGGGTTGTGCCCACCTAGGGTGCCCTCGGACCACCTCTTAGCTCTATAAATACCCAAATATTCCCAAAACCCTTGGGGAGTCGACAAAATATTCATCCAGCCGCCGCAGAGTCCAGAACCACCAGATCTAATCTAGACACCATCACGGAGGGGTTCACCACTTCCATTGGTGCCTCTCTGATGATGCGTGGGTAGTTCTTTGTAGACCTTCAGGTCCGTAGTTAGTAGCTAGATGGATTCATCTCCCTCTCTTGATTCTCAATACAATGGTCTCTTGGTGATCCATGTGATGTAACTCTTTTGCGTGTGTTTGTTGGGATCGATGAACTTTGAGTTTATGATCAGATCTATCTTTTTATAACCATGAAAGTATTTGAGTTTATTTGATCTCTTTTATGCATGATCTCTTATAGCCTTGTATTTCTTCTCCGATATTTTGGTTTTGGTTGGCCAACTTGATCTATTTATCTTGCAATGGGAAGAGGTGCCCGATAGTGGGTTCGATCTTACGGTGCTTGATCACAGTGACAGAAAGGGAACTGACATGTATGTATCGTTGCTACTAAGGATAAAAGATGGGATCTATATCTACTGCCATAGATAAACGGATCTTGTCTACATCATGTTATCGTTCTTATTGCATTACTCCGGTTCTCCATGAACTTAATACACTAGATGCATGCTGGATAGCGGTCGATGTGTGGAGTAATAGTAGTAGATGCAGGCAGGAGTCGGTCTACTAATCTTGGACGTGATGCCTATGTAATGATCATTGCCTGGATATCATCATAATTATTTGAGGTTCTATCAATTTCCCAACAGTAATTTGTTCACTCACTGTTTGCTATTTTTCTCGAGAGAAGCCACTAGTGAAACCTACGGCCCCGGGTCTTCTTTCTCATATATTTGCCCTAGCGATCTATTTTTCTCTTGCTTTTATTTTCAGATCTATTAAACCAAAAACCCAAAAATACTTTGCTGCACTTTATTTTATTTACGATCTATTTATTCATTCTATTACAACTTTCTCCCGTTCACGCACCATTTCTGGCGCCGTTACCCGAGAGGGATTGACAACCCCTTTAACACGTCGGGTTGCGAGGTGTTGTTATTTGTGTGCAGGGGCTGTTTATGTTGTGTTTATTTGTTCTCCTACTGGTTCGATAACCTTGGTTTCATATCTGAGGGAAATATCTACCGCCGATGTGCTGCATCATCCCTTCATCTTTGGGGAAAAAACCGACATAGCTTCAAGCGACATCATGGTGTCGTCACCTACCATAAGATTAGGATATGATCTTTTAACTTATTTATTTCCTTTCTTTTTATTTGCAAAATGAAAGTAAAGAAAACAAAAACTCAAACTAAACTTTATTATATATCTCGCACATGATTTCAAGGATAGATCACTAAGCATACTCTTAAAAATAAAGGATCGAACTAAACTTTTATTCATCTAAAGCAAAAGATTGAACTAAAATAAGTAAAGGCAAAAGATAGTGGGGATGTGAAAGTGCAACTATCCCTAGGTGGTTTTGGTAATTTATAACAACATATAGCTCATTGAGCTAATGCTATTCCAAGATGATTATTTTAGGAAAGCTCAATGATTGGCATGGCATGGATGTGAAAGTGGAACCCTCAAAATGCTAAGGACAAAGGATTGGCTCAAGCTCAAAAGCTCAAGACTCTTCATTTTATATTTTAGTGATCCAAGATCACATTGAGTCTTTAGGAAAAGCCAATACTATCAAGGAGGGATGAGGTGCTGCTTAATGAGCCTCTTGCTTCATGTGCTTAATGATATGCTCCAAAAACCCTCAACTACTTTCCCATATCCACATATGACCTAAACCCTAAGCCAAACTCGGTCCTACCGATTCTTCCTATCTAGCGCCACCGAGTTTCATTTGTCATAAGCCACTGCCAAACCCTAGCAATTCGGTCCTACCGATAGGGATCTCGGTCTCACCGAGATGGGGTTGCAAACTCTCTGTTTCCCTTTCGTAACTTTTCGGTCTCACCGAAAGAGCGAATCGGTCCCACCGAGATTGCAATGTAAACTCAGTGTTTCCCTTTTGTAACTTTTCGGTCTCACCGAGTTCCACTCGGTCTCACCGAAAGAGCAAATCGGTCCCACCGAGTTTGCCTGACCAACTCTCTGGTTAGCTAATTACCAAATTTGTCTCACCGAGTTTGTGTAATCGGTCTCATCGAGATTACGTTATGCCCAAACCCTAACCATATCGGTCCTACCGAGTTGCATGTCAGTCCCACCGAAAATCACTAACGGTCACTAGGTTTACATTTTCGGTCTGACCGAGTTTATTGATTGGTCCCACCGAGATTGGAAAACTGTGTAACGGTTGGATTTTGTGTGGAGGCTATATATACCCCTCCACCTCCTCCTCATTCAATGAGAGAGCCATCAGAACACATACACCATTCCAACTCATATGTTCTGAGAGAGAACCACCTACTCATGTGTTGAGACCAAGATATTCCATTCCTACCATATGAATCTTGATCTCTAGCCTTTCCAAGTTGCTTTCCACTCAAATCTTCTTTCCACTAAATCCAAATCCTATGAGAGAGAGTTGAGTGTTGGGGAGACTATCATTTGAAGCACAAGAGCGAGGAGTTCATTACCTACACACCATTTGTTACTTCTTGGAGAGTGGTGTCTCCTAGATTAGCTAGGTGTCACTTGGGAGCCTCCGACAAGATTGTGGAGTTGAACCAAGGAGTTTGTAAGGGCAAGGAGGTCGCCTACTTCGTGAAGATCTACCGCTAGTGAGGCAAGTCCTGTGTGGGCGATGGCCATGGTGGGATAGACAAGGTTGCTTCTTCATGGACCCTTTGTGGGTGGTTGCTTCTTCGTGGACCCTTCGTGGGTGGAGCCCTGTGTGGACTCGCGCAACCGTTACCCTTGGGTGGAGCCCTGTGTGGACTCGCGCAACCGTTACCCTTCGTGGGTTGAAGTCTCCATCAACATGGATGTAGGATAGCACCACCTATCCGAACCACGGGAAAAACATCCGTGTCTCCAATTGTGTTTGAATTCTCCAAACCCTTCCCTTTACATTCTTGCAAGTTGCATGCTTTACTTTCCGCTGCCAATATACTCTTTGCATGCTTGCTTGAATTATGTGATGATTGCTTGACTTGTCCTAAATTAGCTAAAAACTGCCAAGAACTAAAATTGGGAAAAGGTTAAGTTTTTATTTGGTCAAGTAGTCTAATCACCCCCCTCTAGACATACTTTCGATCCTACAAGTGGTATCAGAGCTTTGGTCTCCATTTGCTTGATCTCCATAGCTTTTGGTGGTCATAGCCTTGGTTTCACAACCTAGGAGAGTATGGCGTCTAGCAAGGGAAATTATCACCGTAGAGGTCCTTACTTTGATGGTACTAATTTTGCTAGTTGGAAGCATAAAATGAAAATGCATATTCTTGGACATAATCCCGCCATTTGGGCTATTGTGTGTGTTGGTTTGCAAGGTGACTTCTTTGATGGGAGAGAACCAAACCGTGAAGCTACCGTGGATGAGTTGAAGATGTTGCAATACAATGCTCAAGCTTGTGATATTCTCTTCAACGGATTGTGCCCCGAAGAATTCAACAAAATCAGCCGTCTTGAGAATGCAAAGGAAATTTGGGACACTTTGATTGATATGCACGAAGGTACCTACTCCGTCAAGGAATCCAAGTTGGATGTGCTTCAAAGCCAACTTGACAAGTTAAAGATGAAGGATGGTGAAGGTGTCGCTGAAATGTACTCTAGGCTTGCTCTCATCACAAATGAGATTGCCGGCTTAGGGAGTGAAGAGATGACCGATAGATTCATCATCAAGAAGATTCTAAGAGCCTTGGATGGAAAATATGATACCATGTGCACATTGATCCAAATGATGCCCAATTACAAAGATCTCAAGCCAACGGAGGTGATTGGAAGAATTGTTGCTCATGAGATGTCACTTAAGGATAAAGAGGAACTTCACAACAAATCAAGTGGTGCCTATAAAGCCTCATGTGAAGCCCCTACATCATCAAGTGAGAAACAAGAGTTCAATGAAGAATTGAGCTTAATGGTGAAGAACTTCAACAAGTTCTACAAGAGTAGAAGCAAAGATAGAAGCTTCAAGTCAAGGTCCTACAATGACAAAAGATCTTCTAGTCGAGAGCGAAACTGCTACAATTGTGGAAGACCCGGACACTATTCCAATGAGTGTACGGCTCCCTACAAGAGAAGAGAAGATTCTCCAAGAAGAAGAAGCAAAGAATCACCACCAAGAGAGAGAAGGAGTAGAGATGATCGTTATGAACGAAGATACTCACGGAGAAGCAAGGATTCGGAAAGGAAGGAAAAATCATCAAGGAGCTACACAAGACGAAGACATCAAGCTCATGTTGGTGAATGGGTATCCGGCTCCGACTCCGACAGCCACTCCGAGAGAAGTTATCACTCCGACTCCGAATATACTCAAGATGAAGGTGTTGCCGGTCTAGCACTTGTGTCAACCAACTCCTACGACATATTTGACTCACCAAATGAAGGAATTGGAAGATGCTTCATGGCCAAAGGTCCTAAGGTAACACACCTCGAGTATGTTGATTTCAATAGTGATGAAGATAACTTGTTAGGTGATGATTTGCTTGTTGACAACTCTAGTGATGAATACTATGATGAAACGTCAATTAAACATGCTAATCAAGATAAAGCGAATGACAATGATAAGGAGAAGATTGAGGCTCTAACTAAAGAACTAAACACTCTTAAGTTAGCTCATGAAATTATCTTCGAAGATCATCGAGAACTTTTAAGAGCTCATGAGAAATTACGCTTTGAAAAGCTCAATCTTGAGCAAGAGCATGAGTTATTAAAGGCAATCAATGATGATCTCCGCAAGAAAAGTTCTTCTTACATTGCCAAGCGTTTACTCTTATCTACTTACATGCCTCAAGTCAAGTCTAGTAACAAGAAAGATTCTTCCTCTAGCAGTAACAATGATCATGCTAAATCCAATATTGTTGCTTCTAGTAGTTCTCTTGATTCCACTAATGATTCTCTTAGCCAAGTTACACTTGAGCAAGAAAATAGTTTATTGAAGGGAATTATAGAGAAAGGAGTGTACAAAAGCCTTGCCGGGAGTAAGCAATTCGAGGAAATTGTGCGCAAGCAAGGAATGCATCGGAAGAATCAAGGTGTTGGTTTTGAACGAAAGTTCAATGCCAATGGAGTTGAGTGGGAAGAAGATCAATACCCCAAGACAAAGTTTGTCCCTCAACAAGAGAAGTATGATGCTTCTTTCAAGGGGACACAAGCTCAAGATGATCTTCCACCACAAGACTACAAGCAAAAAGGCAAGTACAAGCTTCAAGAGGAAATTGATGCATTTGAAGAAGCTCCTAAGACCTTAGTCAAGTGGATTCCCAAGACTACTTCAAGTTCCACTTCATCAAGTACGACTACAACTCCAAGGATTCCCATCAAGATGATGTGGATCCAAAAGAAGAAGAACTAGAGAGTTCTTGAGGGTGACTCCGCCAACATACTTCACTCTTATCATTTTGGCAAGAACAAGTGCAATCAACTTCCACATTGTGCACTAGTTCAAGGAGTCACAAACCCTCTTGTTGGTAAGACAAGGGACAAGGTAACCTAAAAGTTTTCATGGACATCATCTTTTGTGTGCATCACTCTATGTCTATGGATATCCTTGTTTGTTCCTTGTGGGACTAACCTATGTAGGTATTGAAAGTGCAATTCCTCAAACGGATAGCTCCAAGTGATCTACATCAACATTGAGCATCCACATCTTCAACATCTACATGAAGTCATCATCGACAAAACCCAAGGTTAGTTCATCCCTCTTAGGGGGGATATCACATCTAGGGGGAGCTTTACTCTAAGACTTGAGCTAAAGCAACTCTAAAGATGTGAACACAACAATGCTTTATGTAAAAGTGGTAACCCCACTTGAGCTTAAACGATGAGTATGACCTATGATCAAGTGCTCTCACTTGACTCCTAAGTCAATATACTCATATATAGATGACCTAGTCATCGCAAATTGCTTGATAGATGCTAGAATTGGTTGTGCATGCCTTGCCACATATTTCATTTGCCATCTTATTGTGTGAGCATGCTGATTGCATATTTTACTCATTCGAGGACATCCACTTGTTGTTTTTGATTGTTTGGTTTTACTTTCTTTTGCCAAGTGGATGGACAAGAATGCCTAAGTACCTCCTCTAGCTATCTATGCTTTTCTCGTCTCAAATTCTATTCATGCTGCATCACAAAATTTGATCAAGTCAGATTCGAACCACTCTGTGTGAGGAGCGCTTGGAGTCCTCGATTCGTCATAGACTTAAACTTCCAAAACCTCTTTATGATTCTCGGTCTGACCGATACCCCACTTTCGGTCCTACCGAGATCATTAAGTTGATCTAGGTTTTCGATCTCGGTGCAACCGATTTGAACATTTCGGTCACACCGAGTTTCAGTAACTGCACACAGTTATGAATCTCGGTGCCACCGAGTTGTTCCACTCGGTCACACCGACAGGGTTGGGCTATATATAGTCACGGGCAAAATTTTGGAAATTTCTCCAAACCCCTTCGCCCGCGCGATAGCCTGCTCTGCCCTCGTGGTCTCCGGATCGTCTTCTCGCCGCCAGCTGCCTCCAGTAGCTGGTCTCCGTCGCCGTCAACGGGAATTCTGCCCCACCGTTGCCGCCGTAGCAAGTCCCCGCCGAACTAGGGTATGGACTTGATCTTTGTGCTATTCCTCAATCTGATTCCTAGCACATTGTGATCATATTGATTCTTGCCACGATTGAGACACTCCTATCCAGTCAATACGATCATAGATTAGGTTTGATTCGAAAATTCTAGGTTTAGGTTTCCGCCGAAACCATCTCGGGCCCACCGAGTTGAAAAACTCGGTCCCACCGATTTGGCTTATGCCATTGCACAAGTGAGACTCGGTCTGACTGAGAATTACTTATCGGTCTGACCGATTTTGGAACTCTGTGAAACCCTAGCAGTCTCGGTGCCACCGAACCGTGACTCGGTCCTACCGAGTTCACTAGTTTAGGTTCCAAAACTGCTTCGGTATCACCGAGTTTGAAAATCGGTAGATCCGAGATGATTTCAGTGGGAAACTAAAACTAAGTTTTTGGATCATTCTTTTTGCAAAAATCTCTGCATTTTGTGATTCTCATCCTTTCTACCTCATCTATAATCTGTTCACAGGGTCAGCAGTCAGTTTGCAGCATGTCTGATCAAAGTGATAGCCAAAATGTGTCAGAACAGCAAGTGGTGATGAGTGAGGGCACTAGTCCCTCAAGTTCCTCAGATGAGGGCAGCAGGAGCACCCCTAGCAACTTGCCAAAGGCTGCCACGAGACAGAGGAAGAAGAGGACTTCAGATTCCGAAGACGAAGACTATGTGGCAGAGGAAGAGGCCACTTCCAAGAGAGTTGAGCCAGCTCAAGGCACTAAGCCAGGCCTGAAAATCAAAAGGCCAGCAGGCAGGCAGCCAATGTCAAAGGCCAGAATGTCAACTGAGAAGCCCATAGAGCCAGTTGCAGCTGAGAGCAAGAAAAGAAAGGAAAGAGTGAAGAAGACTGTGGCTAGAGTGCTTGGCGAAGCTTCCATCATGGAAGAGGAAGAAGAAGAAGAGGTAGCTACACCAGCACCCAAGGCACCCAAGCTAATGGGAGATGCCATAAAATCAGGGGGAGCTGCTTCCAAGGCCAAGCCAGCTCCAAAGCCAAAGCCAAAGAGGAACACAAGAAGCATCCCAGCAGCTGAGAAGAACAAGGCCCCAGTGCCTGAGACTGTTGCTGAAGAAGAGGAAGAGAATGTCCTGAGAAAGCTCAAGCCCAAGATCCCAGACCACAATGATGCTCATCCTGTGGCTGAGGACATGAAGCTCAGGAGAGATTCAGGGCTGAGGAAGTGGAGAGAAGCAGACCCATATGCTTCAAGGAGAAGGACTGCCATGGACTACAAGTTTCACACCAAGGAGCAGCAGGATTTTTATGAGACAGTGCTGCTAGATAAGAAGCCCATTGTCTGTGATATGCGATGGGTTGATTGGACATACATCAAGGACAATGAGGAGCACTATCCTGGAGTGCAAGACAGCTTCATAGCTTGTGGAGTAGCTGACTTTGTTGGGCAGAAGCTCACAAAGTGGAACGAGGAACTCATCATGCAGTTCTACTCCACAGCATATTTTTATCCAGATGGGAGGATCACATGGATGTCTGAGGGTACAAGGTACCAATCCACAGTTGCTGAGTGGGCACAGATCATTAATGCCCCAGAGGAGCAAGATGATGACTTGGATATCTATGCCAAGAAGAAAATGGACCACAACTCAATGTCAAATATCTACAAGGAGATCCCAAATGAAGCACTTGATACCTTCAAGTTTGGCTCAGTACATTACCTTCTGTCAGGGCTCCCGACGATCAATTGGATACTAAGGCACACCTTACTGCCCAAGTCTGGAGATCACAAGATGATTAGAGGCCATGCTATCAACTTGCTACATGTGTTTGATGTGCCTCAGAAGTTCAAGGTGATGAGCCTCATAGTGGAAACAATCAAGAGGACTGCAGCAGACCAGAAGAGGAGCTGCGGATATGCCCCTCAGATTCAGGAGCTCATCAACTCCAAGATGGGCACGGGCATATATTTATTGGACAAGGAACATTTGCCCATCCGTCCAGATTTTGAGAACAATGAAGTTGTGATGACTGAGAATGAGCCATCGTCTGCACAAGCTTACGCAAAGAAGGAGAAGGCGAGGAAGGAGAAAGCTGCCAAGATGCCAACTCAAGAGGAGGCATCTGAGTATTTCTTGAAGACTAAACAAGAGCAGCTTGGTTACTTGATTGCATCCATGCTGAGGATTGAGCAAAGTCTGGCCACCCTCACTCAGAATCAGTAGAGCCTAGAGAGAATCATGGAACAAAAGTTCTATGACTTGGATGTCAAAGTAACGGAAGTTCAGTCTGCAGTGGAGCAGCTCCAGGAGGACATGCAGGAGAGGAGAGGCAGGACTACCACTCATGCCTTTGCCAGAGTGCCACGAGGCCCGAGGTCATCTGCCGTGCCAGTTGCTGACACAAGAGCCACCACCTCAGCACCAGCCACAGCCTCAGTTCCACCAGCTCCAGCATCTACTTCAGCTCCAACTCCAGCGTCTACTTCAGCATCTACCGAAGCCTTCGTCCTTGGAGTGATCCGGACTCCACCACCACCTGAAGATCAAGCCTGAGCATCGATCTAGTGCTATGCATTTTCTAGGAACTTTTTGGTAACTTGTTGCCAAAGGGGGAGAAGATGTATAGATCATAGGCTTCGAGAGAGAGAGAGTTGCTTTTCTCTCTTGCTTTATTTGGTGGTTTTTCAAACTTGTTTGCTTTTGAGTGCTTGAGATACTATGCTTGTGAGACATTGATGATCATGTGTTTGATCATAAGCTACACTTAATGTTTGCTTAATGCTATTATCCTATCTATCTTATGTGATCATTCACTATTCTTGGTGATGAGTGCATGTATTTCATTCTTATCATTTTAAGCGCTCCACCAAGATGTATGTGACGTGGAAGAGTAACCCATGACTCTAACTCCTTGTGCATTTGCAGTCCAAAGCAAATTTTAAATATGCACAAATTTAGGGGGAGCTCTTACTTATCACATACTTCTCAAAGCGACGATATATTTCATGCTTATTATCATTTGTCGAAGCTTTGATCTATATGTTGTCATCAATTACCAAAAAGGGGGAGATTGAAAGTGCAACTATCCCTAGGTGGTTTTGGTAATTTATAACAACATATAGCTCATTGAGCTAATTATATTCCAAGATGATTATTTCAGGAAAGCTCAATGATTGGCATGGCATGGATGTGAAAGTGGAACCCTCAAAATGCTAAGGACAAAGGATTGGCTCAAGCTCAAAAGCTCAAGACTCTTCATTTTATATTTTAGTGATCCAAGATCACATTGAGTCTTTAGGAAAAGCCAATACTATCAAGGAGGGATGAGGTGTTGCTTAATGAGCCTCTTGCTTCATGTGCTTAATGATATGCTCCAAAAACCCTCAACTACTTTCCCATATCCACATATGACCTAAACCCTAAGCCAAACTCGGTCCTACCGATTCTTCCTATCCGGCGCCACCGAGTTTCATTTGTCATAAGCCACTGCCAAACCCTAGCAATTTGGTCCTACCGATAGGGATCTCGGTCTCACCGAGATGGGGTTGCAAACTCTCTGTTTCCCTTTCGTAACTTTTCGGTCTCACCGAAAGAGCGAATCGGTCCCACCGAGATTGCAATGTAAACTTAGTGTTTCCCTTTTGTAACTTTTCAGTCTCACCGAGTTCCACTCGGTCTCACCGAAAGAGCAAATCGGTCCCATCGAGTTTGCCTGACCAACTCTCTGGTTAGCTAATTACCAAATTCGGTCTCACTGAGTTTGTGTAATCAGTCTCACCGAGATTACGTTATGCCCAAACCCTAACCATATCGGTCCTACCGAGTTGCATGTCAGTCCCACCGAAAATCACTAACGGTCACTAGGTTTACATTTTCGGTCCGACCAAGTTTATTGATTCGGTCCCACCGAGATTGGAAAACTGTGTAACGGTTGGATTTTGTGTGGAGGCTATATATACCCCTCCACCTCCTCCTCATTCAATGAGAGAGCCATCAGAACACATACACCATTCCAACTCATATGTTCTGAGAGAGAACCACCTACTCATGTGTTGAGACCAAGATATTCCATTCCTACCATATGAATCTTGATCTCTAGCCTTCCCAAGTTGCTTTCCACTCAAATCTTCTTTCCACTAAATCCAAATCCTATGAGAGAGAGTTGAGTGTTGGGGAGACTATCATTTAAAGCACAAGAGCAAGGAGTTCATTACCTACACACCATTTGTTACTTCTTGGAGAGTGGTGTCTCCTAGATTGGCTAGGTGTCACTTGGGAGCCTCCGACAAGATTGTGGAGTTGAACCAAGGAGTTTGTAAGGGCAAGGAGATCGCCTACTTCGTGAAGATCTACCGCTAGTGAGGCAAGTCCTGTGTGGGCGATGGCCATGGTGGGATAGACAAGGTTGCTTCTTCGTGGACCCTTTGTGGGTGGTTGCTTCTTCGTGGACCCTTCGTGGGTGGAGCCCTGTGTGGACTCGCGCAACCGTTACCCTTGGGTGGAGCCCTGTGTGGACTCGCACAACCGTTACCCTTCGTGGGTTGAAGTCTCCATCAACGTGGATGTAGGATAGCACCACCTATCCGAACCACGGGAAAAACATCCGTGTCTCCAATTGCGTTTGAATTCTCCAAACCCTTCCCTTTACATTCTTGCAAGTTGCATGCTTTACTTTCTGCTGCCAATATACTCTTTGCATGCTTGCTTGAATTATGTGATGATTGCTTGACTTGTCCTAAATTAGCTAAAAACTACCAAGAACTAAAATTGGGAAAAGGTTAAGTTTTTATTTGGTCAAGTAGTCTAATCACCCCCCCTCTAGACATACTTTCGATCCTATAGGATGATACGATGCCGGGGCACCTCCCGCAAGCTTGGCGAAAGACAAGGGGAGTGCTCATACCCGAAACTCAATTTTCTTTTGGTGATGAAGAAGAAGGCGGTGGTGATGAAGAAGTAGAGAGTCTGCCCTTCTTTTCCCCCAACCTACTCCGGGGGATAAAGTTATCTATCCTCAACTCAACGTTCTCCATCTCGAGCTTTATTATACTCTTGCATAATGCCTACATATATTCGTTTTTGAAACGGGGAGGAACTGATTCATCTTCATCCTCTTTGGAGGTTCAACTATAGTGCTCCACATCCCCATAAGACTTGGGGTTTGCAATGAAATCAGCAGCATAGCTCTCACCCTCGGAATCTATTAGGGGAACAACAAGAAAAGAAAACAGAGGATTTCTCCGTGATACGGTGGTCAATAGGTTCGGGGGGTATATAAAGATTTTTTATCTTGGGAGACAAGAAATCTGTAGAAAAAGGGAGTCCGGAAGGTACCTGAGGTGGGCACAACCGCCAGGCGCGCCCTGGTGTCTTGTGCCCACCAGGGTACACTTCCTAGTTGTTTCTTATTTTCCTAATTTTTGTTATATTCCAAAACTGACAAAAAGTATTTTTGCAGTTTTTTCGGAGTCCGTTTACTTACCGTATGACATACCTCCTATTTTTTCACGATTCTAGAGTGTTCAAGAAGGACTCTTTTATGTGTTCTTCCGGTGTCAAAGTTTGGATAATGTTATTTTCAACATTAATGGGCATACCTGAGATATAATATTTTATTCGTTGCCTATTAACAACCTTCGGGTTAGTACCTTCGGCATTATTTATTCTAATAGCTCCAGGCCGATAAACCTCCTCGATAACATAGGGACCTTCCCATTTTGAAAGGAGTTTTCCTGCAAAGAATCTGAAACGAGAGTTGTACAAAAGAACATATTCTCCAACCTTAAACTCACACTTTTGAATTCTTTTATCATGCCATATTTTAAATTTTTCCTTGAATAACTTGGCATTTTCATAAGCTTGGGTTCTCCATTCATCTAATGAGCTAATATCAAATAACCTCTTTTCACCGGCAAGTTTGAAATTATAGTTGAGTTCTTTGATTGCCCAATATGCTTTATGTTCTAACTCAAGAGGCAAACGACAAGCTTTTCCCTAAACCATTTTATATGGAGACATACCTATAGGATTTTTATATGCTGTTCTATAAGCCCAAAGTGCATCGTCTAATTTCTTAGACAAATTCTTCCGGGACCTATTGACAGTCTTTTGCAAAATTAATTTTATTTCTCTATTACTACATTCAACTTGACCACTAGACTGAGGATGATAAGGTGATGCAATTATATGGTTAACACCATACTTGGCAAGCATTTTATGGAAAGCACCATGAATAAATTGTGAACCACCATCAGTCATTAAATATCTAGGGACTCCAAACCTTGGCAAAATAACTTCCTTAAGCATTTTAATAGAGGTGTTGTGATCAACACTACTGGTTGGAATAGCTTACACCCATTTAGTAACATAATCAACAACAACCAAAATATGTGTATACCCATTAGAGGAAGGAAAAGGTCCCATGTAATCAAATCCCCAAACATCAAATGGTTCAATAGCAAGTGAATAATTCATAGGAATTTCTTGACGCTTACCGATATTACCTATCCTTTGGCATTCATCACAAGATAAGACGAACTTACGGGCATCCTTGAAGAGAGTAGGCCAATAAAATCCAGATTGCAATACCTTGTGAGCAGTTCTGTCTCCAGCATGATGCCCTCTGTCGGGGTGGTTCCACGAGCACCTATGGGACCGGCGGACCAAGTCCCTTTCGGTTCGGCGGGGGCGAGGGTCGCACGAAGAGCGGATCGAGGCGAAACACACGAGCGGTTTACCCAGGTTTGGGCCGCACGGATGCGTAAAACCCTACTCCTGCTTTGTGGTTTGTATTGAGTTCTTGCTCGGGAGCGCGGAGTGCTACAGTACACTCCAGCAGCTAACGAGACCGAGCGTGAGTGTTCTCTTTTCTCTCCTCCCCTTTCTATGTTGCGCATGGGCCTCCTTTTATATGCTTAAGGGGTTACCGACAGGTGGCAACGTAGACAAGGGTAAAAATGGAAAGGTGTTGCGGTTGGTACAACTACCTGCTACAGTGTATTATACCTAACCCTGACGGCAGGGGACAAGGGCATTAAATGCCCGTCTGCATCGTCTAAATAGTGCAAAAGGGACCGTCAGGGACGCCACCGCTCACCATGATGGAAATCTTGTCAGTGCCGCTTGCCACCGCGCACCGCTGGCTGCACAGCCTCCCGCCACGTACGCCTGGAAGGGTCCCAGAGCGACATGTTGGTGGATGTGCTGGAGCGCGGGCACAGAGTGGTGGCTTGCCGCGGCAAGCGCCTTGCCGCGGTTGTTGTCTTGTCGCGTCCGGGAGCTTGTCGCTCACCGGGCCTTGCCGGGACGCGTGGTGCATCGCGGCAAGTTTCTTGATATGCCTTGGTTGGCCTTCCTGGCAAGCTCCTCTTGCCGGGGTCTTGTCTCCTTAAGCGCCTTGCCTTGGTTGGCCTTCCCGGCAAGCTCCTCTTGCCGGGGTCTTGTCTCCTTGGCTTGGATACTTTGTCCTTGAATGGCTCCAAAGGAACCACGGAGGACCTTGGCGGTCACCCGGCAAGCCTTACCGCGGGATGCTGCGACTGCCCGTGCACAAGTTCGGGATACTAAGGTACCCCTACCCTAGTACACCGACAGGAGCCCCCGGGGCTGGGCCATACACGGTGCCGAGCGCTAAACCCAGTACAGGTAATCCTCTCGCTTCAAAACTTCCCTTGGGATCTTCTTCTTTTTTGGATATTTGCTTGACTCTTCTCCCTTTTCCGGCCGTCAGACCCATCTGCTGCGAAGCCGATGGAGACCGAGGTTGCCGCCGACGACGCTGCTGCCACCTAAGAAGCAGCCGGTGCTGGCGATCCCGCCGGCGCAGAGGCCGCCAAAGCTGCCGCTGCAAAAATAGGCGGGGGGTCTGGCGATCGCACTGACGGCCCTGAGGCCGCAGGAGCGCCAGGCGCTACGTCGACCGCCGACCCATCCGCCGCTGCCGCAGCGCCAGGCTCTGAAGAGCCCCAGCCAGGCGTCTACTTGAAGGCCAGCGATGGCCTCTTCATCAACCTCCCCTGGGCGTCAAGCTCCAGGGCGCCGGTCGAGGGAGAGAGCTTCGATGGAGAGGTGCTCGCCTCCGCTGGGCTGACGCTGGTTGACGCGCCGAGCAGCAGCAGCGGCGAGCCTGAGGAGGAGCGGCTGCTGCGGAAGCTGTTGTTGCTCTACCGCGCGCGGCAAGCCAAGCTGGAATCCCGCGAGGCGCTTGTCGCGAAGGCGGGAGCGGACATCGAGAAGCGCGCGGAGGAGCTCCGGGGTCTCAACCAGGAAACTCTCCGGTCCCTGGCGGAGGAGCGGGAGCAACTCGCCGAAGAGCAGAAGGCCTTCTTCCTCGAGAAGGCCGAAGTTGAAGAGCAACAGCGGCTTGCCGCTGAGAAGCTGTCTGCGCAGGAGGGCGAGCTGGCGCAGCGGAAAGTTAACCTCGACAGCCACGAGGAGGAGCTTGCCGCGCGTGAGCAACAATTCGGCGGAGCCCTTAAGCAAGCAGAGGATGCTGCTGCTGTTGCCGAGGCCGCCAAGAAGGAGCTGGAGACGAAGGTGGCGCAGCTAGAGGCCGATCTCAAGGCGAGTGGTGAAGAGCTTGCCGCACTCAAGCGTGAGCGGGAGAAGGACACCCACAGCAACTCAGAGCTGCAGGTTCATCTCGCCGAGAAGGGCAAAGAGCTTAGCGCCGCCAAGGACTCCAACGCAGATCTTGAGTTGAAGCTGACCACTTTGACCAAGACGCTGGACGGCGCCAGGGAGCAGGAGGCGGCCTTGAAGGAGGAGATCAAGGCCGACAAGGCGCTGCTGGCGAGTGCTGCCGCCGCCCAGAATGCTTTTAGGGAAAATGTGGAGCACTGGACGGGGGGTCTCGTGAATGCTGCCGCAGATATCGACAGGGAGCTGGCGCAGCTGGGGGTGGAGGATCTTGGGTATCCATCTAATGAGAACCTCCAACCCAGCGCCAAGCTCACCTTGTTCTTCAAAGGCGTGGCGACGGCCCTCCAGCGGCTCCGGGAGAAGATCCCAAAGCAGCTGTTCGACGAGTCGCGCAAGATCTGCGTGGGAGCTCTTCAAAAGGTGTTGGTGAAGGTGGCCTTCCGCAACCCGGGCCTCAACCTCACCAACATCCTCAAGACCCTGCCGCCGGATGCTGATCTGGAGGCGCTCAAGACCCTTATCGCACCCATTGTGGACAAGGTGAGCGGGATCAAGAGGATTGAGGGCGATCGCGTAGACTAGGCCGCCCGTTTTCTTCTTTTCTTGTCGCTGCTGGTCATGTTATGAGAACAATCGGTTAGAGCGCGACAAGCTACCTTGTAATATAACTCTATTCCGGTGTAATGATTGCAATGTTATTCCCTTTACTTGATTCCTCCCTTTGTATGTTTTTGCCCTACGCTTTTAGGGAACTTGCCGGTGCAGGCACCTTAGCCTCGAGCGCTGAGTGCGGGACGTCAGCAGCCTGCTGGTGGTGTCGTTACCGACAAGAAACCTTGTCGCAACTAGTCGCAGCTCACTTAAGTTGTTGAGCAGACTCGAAACAAAATAAGGGTGCAACTAGCTACGAGTTGGTTCCTCCGCGCACAGGTTTTCCATACAAAGTGCGGTCGTTCAAGGGAGATAACTTAAAATTTTTAAAAATCTGATTGCTCAAACTTTGGCAACTTAGCTTTTCTGTTGTTTGCTTCCCGGTAAGGCAAAACTTTCTTGAACGATGCCTGGTCCATACCATTATCTTCTCCTTTCCCCCCGGCAAACTTGTGGGCGAGGGAACCTTGCGTTCCTTGAGAAAAAAGAAAGAAGAGAAAATAAAGATATGGAGCCTTTCGGCTCGTTATTGCTTACCGGGGAGTAGGTGCTGCACAAAGTGTCAGATCACATATGCAAAAAATAGATAGCATGAAATTGACAAGATGTGTGGAGCATATGAGCTTTACTTATGCACGGGGTCTGCGCCCGGCTTTGTACAAAGGATTACATGCAACAGCGGCAAGACTTGTACAAAAGGTGGTTGCCGGAACAGGTTCCAGCAACCGCGCCTTACAGGTAAAACTTACGAAGATGCTCAATGTTCCAGGAATTGCTCACCGGAATGCTATCTTCGGTCTCAAGGCGGACAACGCCAGGCCTAGTGACTCGTTTCACCCGGTAAGGGCCTTCCCACTTCGGCGTCAACTTGTTGGAATTCTTGGCGGACTGAACACGTCGAAGAACAAGGTCGCCTTCCTTGAGACTTCTGGCGTTAACTTTGCGGCTATGGTAGCGGTGCCAAGCTTGCTGGTAGCGAGCAGCTCGTACAACAGCCTGAAGACGGTCTTCCTCGAGGAGTAGCGCGTCATCTTGTCGCAGCTGCTCTTGCTCAAGCTCATCATAAGCGAGCACTCGAGGTGACCCGTATACGAGTTCTGTGGGGAGAACTGCCTCTGCTCCTTAGATTAGAGCGAAAGGTGTCTGGCCAGTGGCTCGATTTGGCGTCGTCCTGATCGACCAAAGAACCACCGGCAGCTCCTCGATCCAGTTTCTTCCGCACTTGTGCAGCCTGTCGAAAGTTCTGGTCTTGAGCCCACGCAGCACTTCAGCATTTGCCCTCTCCGCTTGACCGTTGCTTCTCGGGTGAGCAACAGAAGCGAAGCAGACCTTGGCACCAAGATCTTGGACGTACTGCATGAAGGTGCGGCTCGTGAATTGCGTACCGTTGTCGGTGATTATCCTGTTAGGGATCTCGAAGCGGCAAACAATCGACCTGAAGAACTTGACTGCTGACTGTGCTGTCACCTTCCTCACTGGTTCCACTTCCGGCCACTTTGTGAACTTGTCGATTGCAACGTACAAGTACTCAAAGCCCCCAACTGCTCGGGGAAAGGGGCCGAGGATGTCGAGCCCCCAGACCGAAAATGGCCAGGATAAAGGGATCGTCTGGAGAGCTTGAGCTGGTTGGTGTATCTGCTTGGAATGGAACTGGCACGCTTCACACTTGGTTACTTGTGCAGTTGCATCCTGGAGGGCTGTCGGCCAAAAGAAACCTTGTCGGAATGCTTTGCCGGCAAGTGTTCTTGCGCCAATGTGGTGACCACATATGCCTCCATGTATCTTTGCCAACAGCTTTTGTCCGTCTTCCCGGTGAATACACTTCAATTTCACACCGTTGAGTCTTCTTCTGTACAGTGTCTTGTCGACAAACTGGTACATACTTGACTGTCGGGCTACTCTTTCCGCTTCTTCTTGCTCTTCGGGAAGTTCTCCTGTCTGAAGGAAATGGACAATCTGCTGTGCCCACGCCGGAGCTTGTGGCTCGACAACAAGGACTAAAGGCAAATCTGCTGCTGCGGGAACATCCGCTTCTACGGCGAGAACCTGCGGCTCTGCCGGAGCTTGACGTTCCCCGGCAAGCTTGCCGGAGCAAAACTTGTCGGGAGCTTCTGCTTCAATGGAACAAACCCTAGGGCTTGCCGGAGCAGACTGCTCCTCAGCGCTCTTGACGTTGATCTTGGGGACCTTCTTGGCCAAAGGCAAATCTACTGCTGTGGGAACATCCGCTTCTACGGCGAGAACCTGCGGCTCTGCCAGAGCTTGACGTTCCCCGGCAAGCTTGCCGGAGCAAAACTTGTCGGGAGCTTCTGCTTCAACGGAACAAACCCTAGGGCTTGCCGGAGCAGACTGCTCCTCAGCACTTTTGGCGTTGATCTTGGGGACCTTCTTGGCGGCGGCTTCGGGAAGCTCTGCCGGAAAATAGTCACCAGAAATCAACTTCCTCTTCTTGCTCTGTCCAGTTGATGGCGTTACAGACGGTTGAGTCAGCTTGAGCACAAAGATCCCTGGTTCCACAGGTAACTTAAGTGCGGCGCACTTTGATAGGCCATCGGCAATGGCGTTCTGAGCTCTTGGAACATGATCCATCTGTAGGCCGTCAAAGTGCTCTTCTAGCTTTCTCACTTCATCGACGTATGCTTCCATCAACGGACTCTGATAGCTCTTGTTCACTTGGCGGACGACAAGCTGCGAGTCACCCCTGACAATGAGCTTCTTGATCCCAAGGTCTGCCGCGATCCTGAGACCGGCAAGCAAGCCTTCATACTCTGTAGTATTGTTTGTTGCTTGCTCCTTGGGAAAGTGCATCTGGACTACGTACTTGAGGTGCTCTCCGCATCAATACCTTGACCTAGCCCCCTG
Organism: Triticum dicoccoides; assembly: GCF_002162155.2. Taxonomy (NCBI): domain Eukaryota; kingdom Viridiplantae; phylum Streptophyta; class Magnoliopsida; order Poales; family Poaceae; genus Triticum; species Triticum dicoccoides. Next base: position 494,388,954 of record NC_041386.1, on the reverse strand, counting down.
CAGAAGGGAACTGACAAAGTAAACTGGGCGCTGCACCATTCTCTTCTGTATCTCCTCGCGCGTCTGCGCAGATCCATCCTTGTCGGGACCAGAGCTTGTCGAGGAAGCCCCCTACTTGTCACTGGATGCGCCTGCCGTGGTTGCTGGCTCATCATCTGCCTCCCTCTCTGCTACTAACGCAACAATAACCACTTGATTGGTTGCCGCTATATACAGCAGCAACTTCTCTTGTGGCTTAGGTGCGATAAGTGTTGGAGCGGAGGACAGGTATCTCTTCAAGTCTTGCATCGCAGCCTCCGCTTCCGGAGTCCATTTCATTGGACCTGCCTTTTTCAACATTTTGAAAAACGGCAGGGCGCGCTCAGCAGACCTAGAGATAAACCTGCTGAGAGAAGCCACGCAACCGGCAAGTCTTTGTACATCCTTGACGCGCTTTGGTGCTTCAATCTGCTCAATGGCCTTGATCTTGTCGGGATTGGCTTCGATTCCCTGCTGAGACACGAAGAACCCAAGAAGCTTGCCGGAGGGGACTCCAAACACGCACTTCTCGGGATTGAGCTTGAGGCTGATCTTGTGCAGATTTGCAAAGGTCTCGTCTAAATCTTGAATCAGAGTTGCCTTGTGTACACGGCTGAATCTCTGAATGTACTTGCGCAGGGGCTCTCCTTCCTTCTGGGCGAGCAGATGAAGGTCACTCTCTTGGCCATGGGGTTTGTGGCCTCCTGTAAAGGCGCCGACAAACTGATGGCATAGGTCTGCCCAGGAGGATATGGAGTCGTCCGGCAAGTGCATGAGCCAGGACCTGACGTTGGGCTTGAGCACCAGCGGGAAGTAGTTGGCAAGGATCTTGTCGTCCCGCCCCCCGGCAGCCTGCACCGCGATGGTGTAGATGCTGAGGAACTCCGACGGACGCGACTTGCCGTCGTACTTCTCTGGTACGTCTGGCTTGAAATTCTTCATGCTGGGCCACTGGACTTGCCGCAGCTCACGAGTAAACGCAGGGCAACCTACCGCGTACGGCAAGTCGCCTGGTTCCCCTGGCGCATGCATGTCGACAGAGGGCCCAGCACGCTGGTCCGATTGACATCGCGCTTCTCTTCGGCGCTCGATGCGAGTACGAGCGTCTTCTTGCTGTCGTTCGTGAAGAACTTGGCGCTGATCGTGATGAGCTCGTGGATCTGATGACGCGGTGGAGTCGCTGTCGAGGTGGATCTGGCGAGTCGGCGATCTTGGCCTTCGGGGCGGAGAGTGCACAGTGGTTGCACCCCCACCGGTCTTGTCGCCACCGGCTAGTGCCTGGCTGACTTGCCGTGGCTGCGACGTGCTCGGCTGCCAATGAGTGTCGCCGTAGGCGAAGCCGATGAGACTCTGAATGGTGGCCCTCCAGTCGTCGATCTTGTCTGCCGTTGGAGGGTAGTCCAGGAGCAGTTGAGCTCGCGCCAAAGCTTCCGCTGTAGTGGCGGGTGGCGGTGGCGAACGGTGCGAGGAGCGGGATATGCTCGGACTTCTAACTATGTTAGAAGGAGCAGTATCCCATCCAGGCGACCGTGCCTCGCTCGTGCCAGCATGTTAGCGTGCATGCTGGTCTTGAGCACTCCGAGATCCACCAGCTCGATCTTGGTCCAGCAAACGCATGGTACTGTGAGCACCATTACGCTGCCGGTCCCGCGCCTCCTGAGATGGGCGCGGTGCATGTACGGATGCCAAGGTCTTGGAGTGCGCCCAGTCGTTGTGGGAGCCGGCTACGCCGCCGATGGGCAGCGCAACCTTGTCCTTGGACCTGGCAGCACCGTGAGCTCCCTCGTCGACGCCCGTTCTTCCGCCGGCGTCTGCCCCATCAGCCGTTTGCTCCGGCGGTGGTGGGTTCGGCGCGGACGGAGCACCCGCCTCCGAAGCCTTCTTCTTCGGCGGCATGTCGATGAAGATGATGAAGATCTAGCTCGTGTGAACGCCGGATCTGGTTCACACAACCTCGAGAGCCCCTACCTGGCGCGCCAAAGATGTCGGGGTGGTTCCACGAGCACCTATGGGATCGGCGGACCGAGTCCCTTTCGGTTCGGCGGGGGCAAGGGTCGCACGAAGAGCGGATCGAGGCGAAACACATGAGCGGTTTACCCAGGTTCGAGCCGCACGGATGCGTAAAACCCTACTCCTGCTTTGTGGTTTGTATTGAGTTCTTGCTCGGGAGCGCAGAGTGCTACAGTACACTCCAGCAGCTAACGAGACCGAGCGTGAGTGTTCTCTTTTCTCTCCTCCCCTTTCTATGTTGCGCATGGGCCTCCTTTTATATGCTCAAGGGGTTACCGACAGGTGGCAACGTAGACAAGGGTAAAAATGGAAAGGTGTTGCGGTTGGTACAACTACCTGCTACAGTGTATTATACCTAACCCTGACGGCAGGGGACAAGGGCATTAAATGCCCGTCTGCATCGTCTAAATAGTGCAAAAGGGACCGTCAGGGACGCCACCGCTCACCATGACGGAAATCTTGTCAGTGCCGCTTGCCACCGCGCACCGCTGGCTGCACAGCCTCCCGCCACGTACGCCTGGAAGGGTCCCAGAGCGACATGTTGGTGGATGTGCTGGAGCGCGGGCACAGAGTGGTGGCTTGCCGCGGCAAGCGCCTTGCCGCGGTCGTTGTCTTGTCGTGTCCGGGAGCTTGTCGCTCACCGGGCCTTGCCGGGACGCGTGGTGCATCGCGGCAAGTTTCTTGATATGCCTTGGTTGGCCTTCCTGGCAAGCTCCTCTTGCCGGGGTCTTGTCTCCTTAAGCGCCTTGCCTTGGTTGGCCCTCCCGGAAAGCTCCTCTTGACGGGGTCTTGTCTCCTTGGCTTGGATACTTTGTCCTTGAATGGCTCCAAAGGAACTACGGAGGACCTTGGTGGTCACCCGGCAAGCCTTGCCGCGGGATGCTGCGACTGCCCGTGCACAAGTTCGGGATACTAAGGTACCCCTACCCTAGTACACCGACACCCTCCATAACCTTCGGAGTGACATTTCCGCAGGATTTGTCCCTATTCATGCTCAGGTACACAATATATAATAATACCATCTACTCCTTCTTTCTAAAGATGTGGGTCATCCCAAAAGTAATGTCTTAAATCATAGAAGATTTTTTTTCTTTTGTTGGTATGTAAAGCTAGGTGGTTAATATTTAGCAACAATGTAATTAGCATAGTCAGCATACCAAGGCGTGTTATGAGAAACATTTATTGCAGCTAACTACTCATCAGGAAAACTATCGTCAATAGGTAGTGGGTCATCAAGCACATTTTCAAGCCTAGACAAGTTATCAGCTACGGGGTTCTTAGCTCCATTTCTATCATTGATATGTAAATCAAATTCTTGTAGCAAGAGAATCCATCGAATAAGTCTAGGTTTAGCATCTTTCTTTTCCATAAGATATTTTATAGCAGTATGATCGGTGTGAACAATAACTTTTGAATCAACAATATAAGATCTAAATTTATCACAAGCAAACACCACTGCTAGAAATTCTTTTTCAGTAGTTGCATAATTTCATTGAGCATTGTCTAGAGTTTTACTAGCATAATGAATGACATTCAGTTTCTTATCAACTCTTTGTCCTAAAACAACACCAACATCATAATCACTAGCATCACACAGAATTTCAAAAGGCAAGTTCCAATCAGGTGGTTGAACAATAGGTGCAGAAATTAAGGCTTTCTTGAGTGTTTCGAAGGCTTCTAAACAATCATCATCAAAAACAAAAGGAACAACCTTTTGCAGAAGATTTGTAAGAGGCCTAGAAATTTTAGAAAAGTCTTTGATAAATCTCCTATAGAAACCAACATGACCTAGGAAATTAAGAATACCTTTGATATCTTTAGGACATGGCATTTTCTCAATGGCATCAACCTTAGCTTTGTCCACTTCAATACCTGTTTCAGAAATTTTATGGCCCAAAACAATACCTTCATTAACTATAAAGTGGAACTTCTCCCAACTGAAGACAAGATCTGTTTGTTCACATCTCTATAAAACTCGATCAAGATTGCTTAAACAATCATCAAAAGACTTACCATAAATAGGAAAGTCATCCATGAAAATGTCAACAATCTTTTCACAAAAGTCAGAGAATATAGCAGTTATACATCTTTGAAAGGTAGTAGGTGCATTGCATAAACCAAAAGGCATCTGTCTATAAGCATAAGTTCCAAAGGGACAAGTGAAAGTGGTCTTTTCTTGATCAGGTTGAGAAATAGGTATTTGTGAAAAACCAGAGTATCCATCAAGGAAGCAAAAATGTGTGTGCTTAGATAATCTTTCTAGCATTTGATAGATAAAAGGCAGAGGGTAATGATCTTTTCTAGTTGCTTTGTTTAATTTTATAAAATAATTTACCATTCTATAACCTGTAACAATTCTTTGTGGAATAAGTTCATTCTTATCATTAGGAACAATAGTAATACCTCCTTTCTTAGGGACAACATGACTTACCCATCTACTATCAGCTATAGGAGAGATTGTAGCTACTTCCATAAGTTTTAATATTTTCGTTCTTATCACTTCATTCATCTTCGGATGTAAACGACGTTGGTGATCAACAACGGGTTTAGCATCAGGTTCCATATTAATCTTGTGCTGACATAGAGTGGGACCAATGCCCTTTAAATCATCAAGAGTATATCCAATAGCAGCTCAGTGCTTCCTTAGAACTTCCAATAATCTTTCTTCTTCATGTTCTGAAAGGTTAGCACTAATAATAACAGGATATATCTTCTTTTCATCAAGATAAGCATATTTCAAAGTGTCTGGAAATTGTTTTAATTCAAACGCAGGATCACCTTTAGGTGGAGGAGGACCTCCTAGAGTTTTAATAGGCAAATTGTGTTTAATTAGAGGACGTTGTTCAAAGAAAATCTGATCTATTTCATTTCTTAAAAGCATATGTAAATCATTTTCATGGTCTAGCAAATATTGTTCTAGTGGATCAGTAGGAGGCACATCAATAGAAGCAAGACCAATTATTTTATCCTTGCTAGGCAATTCTTTTCCATGAAGCTTTCTACTAAACTTGGAAAAGTTAAACTCATGAGACTCACCACCAAAACTAACACTGGTACGCGTCAGTGCTGTAAAAACGGTTTTTAACCCCTTTCCGCGACGTCATTTGGAACCGTCGCCTAGTGAGTGACGGTGATAGGGGGTCCTTCCCACACGACCCAGAAACCATCGGGGATATGCCCTCCTGGCACACAGACGCTCGGCCAAATGAGGTCGTGTGCGAACGGCGAGCGCTCAAATACGGAAATACGTGCAGTAGAGCTAAAAAATACAGTTATACACGCGAAATTGTTTCCGGTCGCAAGTTCATCCAACACAGTCAGTCCCCGCTAAACACTTCCGTTCATATGTACATCCCACACAGTCGCGGAAAACGTTTCCGTTCACAGGTACATCACACACAATTTTCCCCGTTAAATCATTTGTGATAGCATTGCCATTGCACATGATATTAACAATTTTATCATTTGCGTTATTGAATGCATCACACACGGTGCGTAGAAGAAACTGTGTGGCAAAGGCTGTCCATCACACATAGTTTTTATGTGGTAAACGTTTGCGCAAGGTGGCCTAACGCAAACAGTTTCCAAGAGGATGTCGTGTGTGCAGTGGAGATTGATCGCACATGTAGTGGTTCCTAGAAACGTTTCTGATCTCCACGTCTATCACAGACGTTTCACTTTCGCAAACCTTGTGAAGTGTAATCCCCAATTAATCCCTAATTAATCGCTAATTTGAAAATCACATGTTTTGAATTTCAAAGTAGGCAATCACTTATTTCATATCCAACCATGTTTATTACAAATATAGGTTCAACCACGAATGCATAATTCGATGCACATGTACATATACTGAAGAAGTACAGAAGCACCAAGTAAAGAATGATGAACCACAGTTGTACTAAAGACTGTAAAGAGAGAGGCGAAGACATTCTGGTCACTTGAGAAGGTGAAGAGAAATGCCCATATTGTGCCCTCCTCCATGCGTAATGCGCGCACGACTCTAGGCCAACCCCTTGTGATGGCTGCCCGTCCATCCTTCATTGTCTTCATTACGACTTCTCGATGCTCATTGTAGTCTAGATGCAATACTTTAACCTTCATTTCATGTCCACCAATGATGTATTTTGCGAGGTAATCTTGAGTGAACTGCTTCGAGGACCACTGCCAACGAAAAAGATTCATACATTGTTGTCTAAAAACTCATTATGGGCAGTAAAAAGAGAAGGTTGTAGAGTTTGTAGTTACCATCCTACAACTCACTGTTGTGTTGGATAGATCATAAACAAATAATTTTCTTGCCACCATTCGTATCTTTTTGCTAATAATCCTTATCAGTTTCCTTACTTGATGCTTGTTCATGAATATCTCATTGCCCCATAGGCAAAAAGGGTCGATGCGTGGATCCTTGCCAAGGGCATATGTACCTACAAGCAACAAGTCAACATTAGAAGCTAACAAGTGTCCAGGCCTGGATCTATATACACTACATTATGGAATGACTGGGGGAGTACAAGCAGAGGGATGAAGCTAACCTCGACGGAAAATGGTGGCCACTCCCTTTGTTGTCCTGCATAAGTAGTGGAAATGCATGATAAGTATTGCAACCTTAACATCAAACAAATATAGCAAAGGTAAAGAACATCATCTCCAAATGATAGCTTGAATGTGTTTGTTTCAGCATGCTATTAAAGCAAATATAAAATGGAAGGCAATGCTACCGACAGCAGGCTTAACAGCCATGAAATATTGCAATTCAAACTGGTATTGTTGAAAATGAATAGAAAGTAGGTAATGCTTAAACATCACACTGGATAAATGTGTAAAACTAAAATAAAGGGCATGTGTTAACTACACCAGGAATAACTAGAACCAAATATAGCCATTCAAACTGGTATTGATGTAGTCGAGCAGCACAGTTCCGACTTGCACATAATGAACACCACATTGTGAATGACTGAAATAAACAAGGCATAAATGACCAGTATAACAACCAAATATAACCATTGAAAACTGGACAGAGTCTCACAGCAACCAACCTAACAAGGAAATACAGATAAGCAGGGCATATGCTTGAAATCTGGACAAATGCTCACTGCAACCAACCTAACAAGCAGATACAGATAAATAAGGCATCTGCTTGATAACTGGACAAATGCTAAAAAAAGCAACCTAACAACTAAATACAGATAAACAAGGCATCTGCTTGATAACTGGACAAATGCTCACTGCAACCAAACTAAGAACCAAATACATATAAACAAGGCATTGATGACCCACAAGTATAGGGGATCAATAGTAGCTATTTTCGATAAGTAAGAGTGTCGAACCCAACGAGGAGCAGAAGGAAATGACAAGTAGTTTTCAGTAAGGTAATGTCTGCAAGTGCTGAAATTGTAAGTAGTAGAGTAGTTTGATAGAAAGATAATTTGTAACGAGCAAGTAACGGTAGTAGTAGCAAAAGTGTAGCAAGGTAGCCCAATCCTTTTGAGGCAAAGGACAGGCCTAATCGGCCTCTTATGATAAGAAAAGCGTTCTTGAGGGTACATGAGAATCTCATCTAGTCACTTTCATCATGTTGGTTTAACTTGTGTTCACTACTTTGATAATTTGATATGTTGGTGGACCGGTGCTTAGGTGTTGTTCTTACTTGAACAAACCTCCTACTTATGATTAACCCTCCCGCAAGCATCCGCAACTACGAGAAAAGTATTAAGAATAAATTCTAACCATAGCATTAAACTTTTGGATCCAATCGGTCCCTTACGGAATAGCGCATAAACTGGGGTAGCTTCTGTCACTCTCGCAACCCATCATCTAATTGCTACTCCACAATGCATTCCTGCTACCTCTGGAGCATGTGTTGGTTTTCCCTTGAAGAGGAAAGGGTGATGCAACAAAGTAGCTAAGTATTTCCCTTAGTTTTTGAGAACCAAGGTATCAATCCAGTAGGAGATAACACGCAAGTCACCTAGTACGTGCACAAACAATCAAGAACCTCGCAACCAACGCGTAAAAGGGGTTGTCAATCCCTTCACGGTCGCTTACGAAAGTGAGATCTGATAGAGATGGTAATATACATATTTTTGGTATTTTTGTTATATAGATTGGAGGCTAAAAATTGCAAAATAGTAAACGAGATGCGATAATAAAAGAGACATAATATAATAAGAAAGAGACCCGGGGGCCATAGGTTTCACTAGTGGCTTCTCTCATGATAGCATGTATTACGGTGGGTGGACAAATTACTGCCGAGCAATTGATAGAAGAGCGCATAGTTATGAGAATATCTAGGCAATGATTATGAAATATAGGCATCACGTCCGTGTTAAGTAGACCGAAACGATTCTGCATCTACTACTATTACTCCACACATCGACCGCTATCCAGCATGCATCTAGAGTATTAAGTTCATAAGAACAGAGTAACACTTTAGGTAAGATGACATGATGTAGAGGGATAAACTCAAGTAATATGATATAAACCCCATCTTTTTATCCTCGATGGCAACAATACAATACGTGCCTTGCTGCCCCTACTATCACTGGGAAAGGACACCGCAAGATTGAACCCAAAACTAAGCACTTCTCCCATTGCAAGAAAGATCAATCTAGTAGGCCAAACTAAACCTATAATCGAAGAGACTTGCAATGGTATCAAATCATGCATATAAGAATTCAGAGAAGAACAAAATATTGTTCATAGATAAACTTGATCATAAATCCACAATTCATCGAATCTCGGCAAACACACCGCAAAAAGTATTACATCGAATAGATCTCCAAGAACATCGAGGAGAACTTTGTATTGAGAACCAAAGAGAGAGAAGAAGCCATCTAGCTAATAACTATGGACCCGAAGGTTTGTGGTAAACTACTCACACATCATCGCAGAGGCTATGGTGTTGATGTAGAAGCCCTCCATGATCGAATCCCCCTCCGGCAGATTGCCGAAAAAGGCCCCAGATGGGATCTCACGGGTACAGAAGGTTGCGGCGGTGGAAAAGTGGTTTCATGCCCCCCCTGATGTTTTTAGGGTATAAGAGTATATAGGTGAAAGAAGTACGTCAGTGGAGCTCCGTGGGCCCCACGAGGGTGGGGGGCGTGCCTACCCCCCTGGGCGCGCCCTATTGCCTCGTGGAAGCTTCGCGGAGTTCCAGACTTCCACTCCAAGTCTCCTGGTTTGCGTTTGTTCCAAGAAAGATCCTCGCGAAGGTTTCGTTTTGTTTGGATTCCGTTTGATATTACTTTTCTACGAGACAGTAAAATAGGCAAAAAAAACAAAAACTGGCATTGGGCCTCCGGTTAATAGGTTAGTCCCAAAAATAATATAAAAGAGCATATTAAAGCCCATTAAACATCCAAAACAGATAATATAATAGCATGGAACAATAAAAAATTATAGATACGTTGGAGACGTATCAAGCATCCCCAAGCTTAATTCCTGCTCGTCGTCGAGTAGGTAAGTGATCAAAACAGAATTTTTGATGTGGAATGCTACCTAACATAATTTCAATGTAATTTTCTTTATTGTGGCATGAATGTTCAGATCCAAAGATTCAAGACAAAAGTTTAATATTGACATAAAAATAATCATACTTCAAGCATACTAACCAAGCAATTATGTCTTCTCAAAATAACATAGCCAAAGAAAGCTCATCCCTGCAAAATCATATAGTTTGGCTATGCTTCATATCCGTCACACAAAATGCTCCCATCATGCACAACCCCGATGACAAGCCAAGCAATTGTTTCATACTTAGCCTTTTCAAACTTTTTCTACTTTTACGCAATATATGAGCGCGAGCCATGGACTTATCACTATAGGTGGAATAGAATGGTGGTTGTGGAGAAGACAAAAGGGAGGAAGATAGATTCACATCAACTAGGCGTATCAATGGGCTATGGAGATGCCCATCGATAGATATCAGTGTGAGTGAGTAGGGATTGCCATGCAACAGATGCACTAGAGCTATAAGTGTATGAAAGCTCAACAAAAGCAACTAAGTGGGCGTGCATCCAACTTGCTTGCTCACGAAGACCTAGGGCAATTTGAGGAATCCCATCATTGGAATATACAAGCCAAGTTCTATAATGTAAAATTCCCACTAGTATATGAAAGTGACAACATAAGAGACTCTCTATCATGAAGATCATGGTGCTACTTTGAAGCACAAGTGTGGAAAAAGGATAGTAGCATTGCCCCTTCTCTCTTTCTCTCTCATTTTTTTGTTTGGGCCTTCTCTTTTTCTTTTTTATGGCCTCTTTTTTATTTATTTATTTTTTGTCTGGAGTCTCATCCCGATTTATGGGGGAAGCATAGTCTCCTTCATCCTTTCCTCACATGGGACAATGCTCTAATAATGAAGATCATCACACTCTTATTTACTTACAACTCAAGAATTACAACTCGATACTTAGAACAAAATATGACTCCATGTGAATGCCTCCGGCGGTGTACCGGGATGTGCAATGAATCAAGAGTGACATGTATAAAAAATTATGAATGGTGGCCATGCCACAAATACGATGCCAACTACATGATCATGCAAAGCAATATGACTATGATGAAGCATGTCATAATAAGCGGAATGGTGGAAAGTTGCATGGTAATATATCTCGGAATGGCTATGGGAATGCCATAATAGGTAGGTATGGTGGCTGTTTTGAGGAAGGTATATATGGTGGGTTTATGGTACCGGCAAAAGTTGCGCGATACTAGAGAGGCTAGCAATGGAGGAAGGGTGAGAGTGCGTATAATCCATGGACTCAAACATTAGTCATAAAGAACTCACATACTTATTGCAAAAATCTATTAGTTATCGAAACAAAGTATTACGCGCATGCTCCTAGGGAGATAGATTGGTAGGAAAAGACCATCTCTCGTCCCCGACCGCCACTCATAAGGAAGACAATCAATAAATATGCAAGGGTTCGTGCGAGGGTGGAAGAAGAGATAATGACCACTGTGAGTGTGTATTTATAGGCACAGGGGTGGCACTGTGCTATTACACAGGTGCCCCTGGCGATTCGCATCTGAGGAACACGTGGCCATTATGCGGAATTTTGGGGTTTGTTCCACGTCCCACGCACGCCTGGATTGTCGGGTGGTCGCTCCTACTTCTCCAGATTTCATGTGGAGGAATGAGCATTGAAAACAGACTTAATGGTTGTCTCTGTATCTTCTGCTGACAAGGACGCAGAGAAGACATTCGACAGTTTCAATAGAATGCATATGACTTGGAGAGATAGAGTTTGAGATAGAAAGCATAGAGAGGTTACGGTCCGATCACATTCACTTAGTTCAAAAGATTCAACACGAAGACATAGCTATAAGTGAATGCTGTAGAGGACAGAACACTAGTATATATATATATATATATATATATATATATATATATATATATATATATATATATATATATATAATCAACATAGTGAAGATAATCATGAAAATATGTTGAGATCGAAGCCAAACCAAATGTGAAGACATTGCAAGGTAACTCCATGAGTGAAACACTTCAAAATAGAACGTTTGGTGGTGGCGTTACCCACCGTATAGGAAGTATTAGACCCAGACACGGCGCACAATTATCGTGGCGCTCCAAAGTCCAATTCCACATTAATGTATTCACACTTAGAATGTATGTCTTCATTGATTGAAGATATACTTTACTTTGTGTGTTGCACATCTAAGTCATCAATATGCATAAGGGTTAGAATGTGTGCCTGATCACAGGACATTTGAGGATTCCAGGATATTTAGCTCACACCGTAACTTGCAAAACCTCTTCTCATCCAAGGGCTTGGTGAAGATATCTACCAATTGCTCTTCAGTGTTGACGTGTATGATATCAATGTCTTTCTTTACAACATGATCTCTGAGAAAGTGATGACGAATTTCAATGTGCTTTGTCTTCGAGTGCTAAACTGGGTTGTTGCAATCTTGATGGCGCTTTCGTTGTCGCAGTAAAGTGGCACTTGCTTCAGATGAATGCCATAGTCCTTGAGTGTTTGCTTCATCCACAGAAGCTGAGCGCAGCAAGATCCAACAGCAATGTATTCAGATTCAGCAGTGGAGAGAGATACACAGTTCTGCTTCTTTGAAGACCAACATACAAGTGATCGTCCCAGAAAGTGACATGTGCCTGATGTAGACTTGCGATCAACTTTGTCACTAGCATAATCAGCATCCGAGAATCCAACCAGATCAAACTCTGAGCCCTTTGGATACCATAATCCTAGAGTTGGGGTGTGAGCCAAATATCGAAGAATTCGCTTCATAGCTAAGTGATGCGACTCCTTTGGTGCCGCTTGAAATCGAGCACACATGCAAACACTAAGCATAATATCTGGCCTAGATGCACATAGATAAAGTAAAGAACCAATCATGGAGCGGTATACCTTTTGATTGAACTCTTTACCATTGTCGTCGGGACCCAGATGATGTTTGGCTGGCATTGGTGTTGTGAAGCCTTTGTAGTCTTGCATACCGAACTTCTTTAGGCAATCTTTGAGATACTTCTCTTGAGATATGAAGATGCCATTGCGTTGTTGTCGTATTTGAAGACCGAGGAAGAACTTCAGCTCCCCCATCATGGACATTTGATATTGCTCTTGCATCATATATCCAAACTCTTCACTGTACTTCTGATTGGTGCAGCCGAAGATAATGTCATCCACATATATTTGGCACACAAACAGTTCACCATCATATGTCTTCATGAAAAGAGTGGGATCTAGGGAACCAGGTATGAAGCCTTTGCTCTTGAGGAAGTATTTGAGTGTGTCATACCAGGCCCGAGGGGCTTGTTTGAGGCCATACAGTGCCTTGTTGAGCTTGTATACCATATCAGGATGTTTTGGATCTTCAAAGCCAGGCGGTTGTGCAACATACACTTCTTCTTCAATCTTGCCATTGAGAAAGGCACTCTTCACATCCATTTGATATAGAAGTATGTTATGATGATTTGCATAGGCCAGCAGTATGCGTATGGCTTCAAGTCTAGCCATAGGAGCAAATGTTTCATCGAAGTCAATGCCTTCCACTTGAGTATATCCTTGAGCAACGAGACGAGCTTTGTTTTTGACAACTTGACCATGCTCATCTTGCTTGTTGCGGTATATCCATTTGGTGCCTATTATATTGTGCTTCCGTGGATCAGGACGCTTAACCAGTTCCCATACATTATTCAGCTCAAACTGTTGAAGCTCTTCTTGCATAGCTTGAATCCATTCAGGTTCCATGAAGGCTTCTTCAACTTTCTTGGGTTCTGCTATTAAGACGAATGCGAAGTGCCCACAGAAATTTGCTAGCTGAGTTGCCCTTGAATGAGTGAGTGGACCAGGTGCATTGATGCTATCAATTATTCTTTCAATCTGCACTTCATTGGCAACGCGAGGATGTACAGGGCGAAGACTTTGCTCTTGCTGTTCATTGTCGTTGTTGGAAGGAATGTCATCAGGCTGAGCATTGTCTTCATGTTGATCAGGTGCTGAAATGATAAGTTCTTCTTCAGGATGAGCTTCAGAAGGTATAATTTCTCCAGTTCCCATTAGCTTGATTGATTCACTGGATGGAACTTCATCTAGCACATTTGGCAGCTGCTCTCTTTGTGAACCATTGGTCTCATCGAACCGCACATCCACTGTTTCAACCACTTTGTAATGAAAGAGATTGAAGGCTCTGTAGGAGTGCGAATCCTTTCCATATCCAAGCATAAAACCCTCATGTGCTTTTGGTGCAAATTTTGAGGTGTGATGTGGGTCCTTGATCCAGCACCTTGCGCCAAATACTCTGAAGTAACTGACATTAGGCTTCTTGCCAGTAAGGAGCTCATAAGATGTCTTGTTCAGTAGCTTGTGAAGATAAACATGATTGATTGTATGGCATGCAGTATCAATGGCTTCGGGCCAGAAATTTCTTGGGGTCTTGTATTCATCTAGCATCGTTCTGGCCATCTCAATTAGTGTTCTGTTCTTGCGTTCGACGATGCCATTCTGCTGTGGCGTGTACGTGGCTTAGAATTCATGTGTGATGCCCAAGGTATCAAGATATGTATCAAGTCCAGTGTTCTTGAATTCAGTGCCATTGTCACTTCTGATGTGCTCTATCTTGGCGCCAAAATTGTTCATAGCTCGATTTGCGAAGCGTCTGAAGACATCCTGCACTTCAGTCTTGTAAAGGATTATGTGCACCCAAGTATATCTAGAATAATCATCAACAATAACGAAGCCATAGAGGCAAGCAGTAGTAGTTAGAGTTGAGTAATGAGTGGGACTGAAAAGATCCATGTGAAGCAGTTCGAAGGGTCAAATAGTGGTCATGATTGTCTTCGAGGGATGTTTGGCCCTCGTCATCTTCCCTGCTTCACAGGCACCACATAAGTGGTCTTTCTTGAACTTGACGCCCTCGATGCCTATGACATGCTTCTTCTTCACAAGGGTGTGGAGGTTCCTCATGCCAGCATGTCCAAGCCTCCGATGCCAGAGCCAACATTCTGAAGCCTTTGCTAGAAGACATACTGCAAGCTGTGGCCCTGCTGAGAAATCTACCACGTACAAATCATCTTTTCGATACCCTTCAAACACTAGAGACTTGTCAGATTCCATTAGTACAAGGCAATGATATTTTCCAAACATTACGATCATGTTCAAATCGCAAAGCATTGAGACAGACATTAAGTTGAAGCCAAGGGATTCAACAAGCATGACTTTATCCATGTGTTGATCCCTTGAGATTGCAACTCTACCTAGACCCAATACCTTACTTTTACCAGTGTCAGCAAATGTGATGTGGCTCTTGTCGGATGGACATAAGGTTGAGTCCATAAGAAGACTTCTTTTGCCAGTCATGTGATTTGTACACCCACTGTCAATAATCCATTCTGAAGACGCTAGTGTCGTACCCTACAGTGCAGTTAGGGGGATAGGCTTCACCAAGAGCATTGTGAAGCAAAAACATTTGATGAACCAGTGGGTTATGAAAGCTTAGATCCAGGTTAGGACTAATAGGGAGAGTAGCAAGCGATTCAGGTACGAAGTACATAGTAAGACCATTTGGGCATCTGATCTTGCGCCCTACAAGATGTTTAAGGTCCCCAGCAATAGCGTCAGACGATTTTGGTTTTCTGCTGGAGACCTTTCCCTGCAAAAGAGAGTTAAGCTTTCTTAGCCACCCACATCAAGGGCGGCTTAGAAGCAATAAGTCTAAGTGCAGCATCTGAGAATTTTGGCTTTGAAGCCTTAGCAAACAGTCTTGCACGCGGACAATAGTACTCATAAGAATAAGCAGAATAGTTCTTGGTCTTATGAACATGGCGGTTTGATGAACCGCTCTCATATTCATATGCCTGAGTATGGTTTCCCTGCAAAACATTTGCGTTAGTGCGACTCAGGTGAGTCCTTTGTCTATATGAAGCCTTTGGACCATATGAAGTCTTTGGTCTGAGGTTTGTCTTCTTCACGTGAGGTGTCATGATGACATTCACAGGAAGACTCTCCAGACACCTTTTCGAAACCCAGATCTTCTTCATAGGAGGTCCATTCCTGCAGTTAGTACCAATGTACCTGGCAAATACTTCACCATTCTGATTCTTAACTAGTATATAGTTTGCGTCAAAGGATTCATCAATGATAATGGGGTTAGCACAAGTGAAGCCAGATAGATTGGATGGATCTGCTGAAGGTTCCTTTGCAGCAACCCACATGGTTTTGGGGTACTTCTCAGGTTTCCAGTAAGAGCCATCTGCATTCATTTTCCTTACGAACCCTACACCCTCTTTCCTAGGGTTTCGGTTCAAAATCTGCTTTTTCAGGACATCACATAGCGTCTGATGCCCTTTAAGACTTTTGTACATCCCTGTTTCAAGCAATGTCTTCAACCTAGCATTCCCATCAGCAATGGTGGTGGTATCCTCAGCAGAGGGGTTAGTTACCACATCAATAGTTGAAGATATTGCAACAGCAGTAGCAGTAGAACATTCAGCAACAGAAATAGCATTCTCACGCTCAATGCATTTAAGACATGGTGGTTCAAATCCTTCCTGAGCGGGACTGATCTGTTTGGCACGAAGTGACTCGTTTTCTGTTTGAAGATCTTCATGAACCGCTCTCAATTTCTCAAGATCTTGCTTCCTTTGAAGATAATCATAGGAAAGCTTTTCATGAGTTGTTGAGAGAGTTTCATGATGACTTTCAAGTTCCTGATACTTAACATGAAGATTTTTTATGTCTTCAATTAAGGATTCAGATCGAGTCATTTCAGCACCTAACAGATCATCGCTTCTGTCTAACAGTTTTTGAATATGTTCCATAGCTTTCTGTTGTTCAGTTGCAATTTTAGCAAGTGTTTTGTAGCTAGGTTTTGAACCACAATCAGAGTCATCGTCACTAGATGTTTGATAGTGAGTAGTGCGTGTGTTTACCTTGGCACCGCGTGCCATGAAGCGGTAGGTAGAAGCGGAGTAGTCCTTGTCATTTGCATCGGTGTCGGTGATGAAGTCATTGTCTTCAGTGTTGAAGATGGACTTGGCAACGTATGCTGTAGCCAGACTTGCGACGCCTGAGTCGGATTCCTCCTCAGACTCCACCTCCGCCTCCTCAGAAGCAGACTCCTCCTCTGAATCCATTTCCTTGCCAACAAACGCACGTGCCTTGCCAGATGAGCTCTTCTTGTGTGATGAAGACTTTGAGGAAGACTTGGAAGAAGACTTTGAGTATTTCTTCTTCTTCTTCTTGTCGTCAGAGTCATATTCCTTGCTCTTCTTCTTCTTTTTGTTCTCATTGTCCCATTGTGGAAACTCAGAGATGAAGTGGCCAAGTTTCTTGCACTTGTGACATGTTTTCTTCTTGTAGTCATGAGCAGGAGCTTCATCATTCCTTGAACTTGATCGGGAAAACTTTCTGAAGCCTTTCTTCTTGGTGAATTTTTGGAACTTCTTGACAAGCATAGCAAGTTCCCTTCCAATGTCTTCAGGATCATCAGAACTACTGTTAGATTCTTCTTCAGATGAGGAGACAACTTTTGCCTTCAAGGCACGAGTTCGCCCATAGTTTGGACCGTAGATATCTCTTTTCTCCGAAAGCTGAAACTCATGTGTGTTGAGCCCTCAATTATGTCAGACGGATCGAGTGTCTTGAAATCAGGACGTTCTTGAATCATCAGGGCCAGGATGTCAAACGAACTATCAAGTGATCTCAGCAGCGTCTTGACGACTTCGTGTTTCGTAATCTCAGTGGCGCCGAGGGCTTGAAGCTCATTTGTGATGTCAGTGAGTCGGTGAAATGTGTGCTGGACATTCTCATTGTCATTTCGCTTGAAGCGGTTAAAGAGGTTGCGAAGGACACTGATTCTCTGATCTCTCTGGGTTGAGATGCCTTCATTGACCTTGGAGAGCCAGTCCCAGACCAGCTTGGATGTCTTCAAAGCACTCACACGGCCATACTGTCCTTTGGTCAGATGACCACAAATGATATTCTTGGCAGTAGAGTCCAATTGAACGAATTTCTTGACATTAGCAGCAGTGACACCTTCTCCAGCCTTGGGAACGCCGTTCTCGAAGACATACCATAGGTCGACGTCAATGGCTTCAAGATGCATGCGCATCTTATTCTTCTAGTAGGGATATTTAGTTCCATCGAAGACGGGGCACGCAGCGGAGACTTTAATTATCCCTGTAGTCGACATAGCTAATACTCTAGGTGGTTAAACTGAATCACACAGAACAAGGGAGCACCTTGCTCTGATACCAATTGAAAGTGCGTTATATCGACTAGAGGGGGGGGGGGTGAATAGGCAATTTTTATGAAAGTCTTTAGAACATAGAAGTTTTGAAGACAAACGATAGAATTAAACCTATTACCATGCAGCGGAAGGTAGACTACACTAGGAAAACCATAGTCAAGTATTCAATGAAGTGAAAGCACAAAGACTAATAGCAGCTAGGTAGTAAGGATCAGGTAGGAAGTTATTGTGAAGCCAAACAGAACACGCAGTCACTCAGTGAAGACAAATGATAGTGCAAACATACAATGACTTCACAATGAGTAAAAGTAAGTAAAGTGAAGTGAAGATGAAACCAGTGACTCATTGAAGACAATGATTTGTTGGACCAGTTCCAGTTGCTGTGACAACTGTAGGTCTGGTTGGAGCGGCTAGGTATTTAAACCTTAGGACGCACAGTCCCGGACACCCAGTCCTGAACACGCAGCTCAGGACACCCAGTCCTCACCGTATTCTCCTTGAGCTAAGGTCACATAGACCTCGCCCAATCACTTTGGTAAGTCTTCAAGGTAGACTCCCAAACCTTCACAGACTTCATTCGCCGGCAATCCACAATGTCTCTTGGATGCTCAGAACGCGACGCCTAACCGGCTGGAGGATGCACAGTCCTCAAGTGTAATAAGTCTTCAAATCACACAGACAAGAAGACTTAAGTGATGCCCAATTCTCTGTGGCTCTGGTGGTTAGGGATTTATCCTCGCAAGGAATTCTCTCTCAAAGGCTTCGAGGTGGGTTGCTCTCGAACGACAAAAGCCGTACTATCAATCTGAGCAGCCAACCATTTATGGTTGAAGGGGGTGGGCTATTTATAGCCACTTGGCAACCCGACCTGATTTGTCCGAAATGACCCTGGGTCACTAAGGAACTAACACGTGTCCCAATGGTCAGATTTCAAACTCACACGGCAACTTTACTTGGGCTACAAGCAAAGCTGACTTGTCCGACTCTGGATAAGATTCGCTCTCATAGTCTTCACTCGAAGACATAGGTTTTTGGTTTAGGCATCACTTTAGTCATTCTGACTGGTTCTCTTGGACCCCACTTAATAGTACGGTGGTTCCTATGACTCAACACAAAAGAAAAAGAACTACGAAAGATCTAAGTATTCGAGCTCCATAGGCTTCATATAGTGTCTTCTCTTGTCATAGTCTTCAATGTGAATATCTTCATATACCACCTTTGACTTCAATGTCTTCATACAGTTTTAGTGGTCATCTCTGGTAGTAAATCCGAATCAATGAGGGACTTCTACCTGTGTTATCCTGCAATTCTCACAAACACATTAGTCCCTCAACTAGTATTGTCGTCAATACTCCAAAACCAACTAGGGGTGGCACTAGATGCACTTACAGCTACTCTGCTGCATCATCCCTTCCTCTTCGGGGAAAACCAACGCAAGCTCAAGACGTAGCAGCATCCCACAATCTTTCACCATTCCTCTCCTTCCACTTCAGCTTCATTCTTCCATCCGCCATGGTGAGAGGGGGCATCGGCCCTTCGAAGGTGGCGGTGAGGGTCTCTGCTCGACAGCGCGTCCCTCCTTCCCAAGAGCTTGCGGCGGCGGAGCCGGCCATGAGAGGAAGGGGGAGGGGGCGAGGCCGAGGTCGGCATGGCACTCGGGGAAGAGGGGGACGGGGTGGCGCAGCGGCCTTGCCTCTGCTAGCGATGCCTCCTCCAATGGAGGGCCACATCGGGGACCAGCCTCGTGAGTTCTTCATCAGGCTATGCCACCACCGCGCCGTCGTCTTCGTCTCGCTGCTCCATTTGCTCGGGAGATGGAGCTCGATCCACCCCAGACCCTGAGGTTGCATATGAGGGGCTGCGGGAACGGCAGCACGCGGGCCGACGTTGACTTTCCCGCCCCTCACGTCATGTATCTTCGTCGCGGATGGAAGACTTTTGCTCGTATCCACAGCCTGACGGTGGGGCTCGTTCTCTATTTCAAATTAATGGAGAACGGCCTGCTCTCCATCAAGGTCTTTGGAGACTCTGGAACTCGCTTGAAGTGCTGCTGGAGAGCTCCTCCGATGACGAAGGCTCTTCCTCAAGTGGGAGTGACGAGGAGGACAACGACAGCGATGACGAGGGTGTCGAGTGGGGGAATGCCGACTTCGACTGATTGCCCGCCCCTCCCTCGGCCATGCGCCCTGCCAAGGGCCTTCCTCGTCAAGCTCTCCATCGGCGCGTTCGCCGTCGCCTTCTTTTTGCATTCACCTGCTGCACCTGGGAGAAAAAGGGCAAGAACAGGGATCACGGGGCACTTATCTTTTTTTAGTTTGTAAGCCTACGGGCCTTGGTAGAATTTAGATCTTGTAATCCCCTCGCTCGTCTACTCATCCCGTATGAATTGTACTTGTTTACAACGTATGAATGAAAAGAAGGGTGTTTGTCGGGTTTTGCTTGCGCGTGGGCGAGGGCCACCCCGAGGAACATGTCCTTGTTATCTTAAGATAAACATTGTATCCCGACAACATGCCTTGCCGTCCTCCTGCTCTATGTCTCAGCTACACTCACGCCCTTGGCGGAGGTAGGGGACGAGTAGGATTAGGCCCTTCGCTCGCCCTCTTCCCATCGCACTACAACCAAGTTCCGGTCTGAAGTAAGTTTTTCAGACACGGGACAGAGGGAGCAAGATGGTACGAGAGCGAGCGAAGCCTTATACGTTCAAGGTTCATACGGGGGCACAGAGTGGGGGAGAAAGACTTATCTGATGTCGTAGCTCCCCGGCAACCTTGGCTTGCCGTGATTGGATCCTTAGACCTGCAGCCCCCAACAACCTTGGCTTGTCGGGGTCGGATCCTTAGACCTGCAACCCCTGTCAACCTTCGCTTGTCGGGGTCGGGGCGTCGGCCTGTTCTCTTTCTTCCAAATAGCTCAACAGAAATGTCCATGTACACTGCGAACCAAAGAGGACGGAAAGGAACAGAGAGATGCACACTCGACCTCTATGCTAGGGGTTAGCCGCCGCTAAGCTCTATTAACCCTAACCGAGGGAGAGACCCAACCTAGCATGCATGCTAATACTTAGGGCGCCGGTGCTTCATTTATTTACGCTCAGGGTCTGCGCCTGGCTTTGTACAGAGGGTTACATGCCTTGCCGGCAAGGCTTGTACAAATGATGGCTTGCTGGGGGGCATCAACCATGCCTCATGGGTAAAACTTGCGAAGATGTTCGATGTTCCAGGAGTTGCTCACTGGAATAGCATCTTCAGTCTCCAGGCGGACTGCGCCGGGCCTGGTGACTCGTATTACCCGATAAGGGCCTTCCCACTTCGGTGTCAACTTGTTGGAATTCTTGGCCGATTGAACGTGCCGAAGAACAAGGCCGCCTTCCTCAAAGCTTTGGGCATGAACCTTGCGGCTATGGTAGCAGTGCAAGGCTTGCTGGTAGCGGGCTGCTCTCACAACCGCCCGAAGACGATCTTCCTCAAGGAGCGTTGCGTCATCTTGCCACAACTGCTCTTGCTCAAGCTCGCCATAAGCGAGCACTCGTGGTGACCCGTATGTGAGTTCCATGTGCAGAACTGCTTCTGCCCCGTATACCAGGGCAAAGGGTGTCTGGCCGGTGGCTCGATTTGGTGTCGTTCTGATTGACCAAAGAACCACCGACAACTCATCAGTCCAGCGCCTTCCGCTCTTGTGCAGCCTGTCAAAAGTCTTTGTCCTTAGGCCTCGCAGTACTTCAGCATTTGCCCTCTCCGCCTGGCCGTTGCTCCGTGGGTGTGCCACAGAAGCAAAACAGACCTTGTTGCCGAGGTCTTGGATGTATTGCATGAAGGTGTGGCTTGTAAACTGCGTGCCGTTGTCAGTGATGACTCTGTTTGGCACACCAAAGCAGCAGACTAGCCCCTTGAAGAACTTGACGGCTGATTGCACTGTCACCTTCCTTACCGCTTCCACCTCTGGCCACTTTGTGAACTTGTCGATTGCGATGTACAAGTACTCAAAGCCCCCGACAGCACGGGGGAAGGGGCCCAGTATGTCGAGCCCCAGACCGAAAATGGCTAGGGGAGAGGAATTGTTTGAAGGGCTTGAGCTGGTTGATGAAGCTTCTTCGAATGGAACTGACACGCTTCACACTTGGTTACTAGTGCTGTTGCATCCTAGAGGGCAGTGGTCCAGAAGAAACCATGCCGGAATGCCTTGCCGGCAAGGGCCCTCGACCCTATGTGGGAGCCACATATGCCTCCGTGTATCTTTGCCAATAGCTCCAGTCCTTCCTCCCGGGGAATGCACTTCAATTTCACACCGTTTGGCCTTTTTCTGTACAGGACGTTGTCGACGAACTGATGCATGGCAGACCAGTGGGCTACTTTCTCCGCTTCTTCCTGCCCCTCGGGGAGTTCCCTTGTTTGGAGGAATCAGACGGTATGCTGTGCCCATGCCGGAGCCTGGGGCTCGACGACTAAAGGCATTTCCTCTGCCATGGGAGTGGCTGTCTGTACAGCCAGGGCTTAACGCCCCGCCGGAGTCGGTTGCCCCATGGCAGGCTCAGCGTCCATGGCAACATCTTTGCCGGTGGCTCCTGGGAGCTTGGCGGGAAAGTACTTCCCTGATTTTCTTCGCTTGTTCTACTCTGTTGATGGTTCAACGGATGGTTGAGTCAACCGAAGCACAAAAGTACCTGGTTCCACACGTAGTTTGAAGGCGGAGCGTTTCGACATGTAGTCAGCGATGTCGTTCTCCACTCGGGGAACGTGCTCTGCCTGTATACCATCAAAACGCTCCTCCAGCTTCCTCACCTCATCTACGTAGGCCTCCATCAACGGGCTTTGATAATCTTTGTTGACTTGCTTGACGACAAGCTGTGAATCACCCCTAATGATGAGCTTCTTGATCCCGAGGTCTACTGCGATCCTGAGACCGGCAAGCAACCCCTTGTATTCAGTAGTGTTGTTCGTGGGCATCTCCCTGGGAATGTGCATCTGGATTACATACTTGAGGTGCTCTCCGGTGGGTGCAACGAGCAGCACACCAGCACCGGCGCCTTGCAGCAAGAAAGCCCCGTCAAAGTACATAATCCAGTTGTGATTTCCCTCCTTGCCGGGGAGAGTGGTCTCTTGGATCTCTTCATCGGGTGTTGAGGTCCACTCGGCGATGAACTCTGCCAAGACTCTGCTCTGGATTGTCAAAGTACTTTCAAACTTCAAACCAAAGCTCGACAGTTCCACGGCCCACTCCACAATCCTCCCGGTTGCGTCTGGGTTATGCAATGAGGAGGCCATAAGGAGGCCGAAGAGAAACTTATGCACACCGGAGTACCTTGACCTAGCCCCCTGCAAGAGGGAGCTGACAAAGTAAACCGGGTGCTGCGTCATTTTCTTTTTCTGCACCACTTCGTTGGGTTGAGCAGGCCCCGTCCCGCCATCGTCAGACTCTGCCGGGGGGAGCTCTGGCTTGCCATCTGCCAGTCCCGCCATTGCCACTGCCTCTTCGTCGACCTCCCTCTGTGCCACTAGCGCGACACTGACCACTTGATTCGTTGCCACTAGATATAGCAGAAACGACTCTTGCAGTTTGGGCGCAACCAGTATCGGTGTAGAGGAGAGGTATTTCTTCAAATCCTGCAGCGCTGCTTCGGCCTCTGGGGTCCATTCCATTGGGCCCGCCTTTTTCAAAAAAATTAAAAACGGAAGGGCACACTCAGCAGACTTGGAGCTGAATCTGCCCATGGCGGCAACGCAACCAGTGAGCCGACGCACATCTTTGATCCGCTCGGGCGCCTCAATCTGCTCAATAGCCTTGATCTTGTCTAGATTCGCCTCGATCCCACGCTGTGACACAAAGAGCCCGAGAAGTTTGCAGAACGGAACGCCAAAGACACACTTCTCAGGGTTCAACTTGAGGTTGATCTTGCGCAGATTCACAAACGTCTCTTCCAAATCTTGTACAAGCGTTACCATGTCCTTGGTTTTGACCACTATGTCAACCATATAAGCTTCCATATTTCTATGTAGCTGGGGCTCAAAACCAATTTGGACTGCCCTTGCAAACGTTGAGCCAGCACTCTTCAACCCGAAAGGCATCCGTAAAAAGCAATACGTACCACATGGGGTGATGAATGATGTCTTCTCTTCGTCTTCTCTTGTCATGAAGATCTGGTGGTACCCCGAGTAGGCGTCAAGGAATGATAACAGATCACACCCGGTCATGGAGTCAACAATCTGGTCAATGCGTGGCAACGGGAAAGGGTCCTTGGGACAAGCCTTATTGATATCTGTGTAGTCAATACACAGCCTCCAATTCCCATTTGCCTTGCGCACCACCACCGGATTGGCCAACCACGTCGTATGGAGTACTCCTCTCACCAAGCCTGCCGCTTCCAACTTCTTGATCTCCTCCGTAATGAACTCCCGTCGTTCCAAAGCTTGCTTCCTGACCTTCTGCTTGATGGGTCGCGCATGAGGACAAATAACAAGATGGTGCTCAATCACCTCCCTGGGAACGCTGGGGATGTCGCATGCTTGCCATGCAAACACGTCGACATTCACCCGCAGGAAGGTGACGAGCGCGCTTTCCTATTTACTGTCTAGGGTGGAGCTTATGTTGAAAGCCCCTCCCATGCCATCCTCCTCGATGGACACCCTCTTGGTCTCTAGTGGCACAGCTCTGGATTTCTTTCTCTTGCCGGTGGAGCTCTCTGGCATGTCCTCGACGGGAGCACAACACTCCGAAGAGGTGCGCTTGCCGGAGTGGGTGCGAGAGGTCTTGCCGGTCTTGTTTCCTGCCGGGGCTCCAACGGCAGGAGCGAGTGCCTTGGCGGCAGTCGCTGCAACTACTTCCCGGTAGAGTTGGTCGGCGCAGATCAGTGCGTCCTTCTTGTTGGAGGGGACGGTGATGATGGTCATCGGCCCCGGCATCTTCAGCGTGTTGTAGGCATAATGTGACGCCGCCATGAACTTGGCCAGTGCCGGGCGGCCGAGAATCCCATTTTAGGGCAAGGGGATCTCGGCTACATAAAAAACAATCCTCTCCGTACTGTAGTTTAACTCACCTCCAAACGTCACTGGCAGCGTGACCTTATCCTCCGGTTGACTCCTCCCCAGTTTGACCCCTTGAAATGTGCCTGTCTCTTTGAGGTGTCAATCAGGAATCTGCAGCCTTTTAATCACAACGGGCGAGATCAAATTCAGGCCGGCCTCGCCGTCAACTAGCATCTTGGTCACCTTGAGGTTGCGTATTGTTGGGGAGACCAACAACGGCAAACACCCAACCGCAATTGTGCGATCAGGGTGGTCCTCGGCGTAAAAAATGATAGGCATGTCGGGCCACTTCAGTGGCTTTCGAGCATCGAGTAATGGTTCCGTTGCTGTGATCTCACACGCCCACTGCTTGAGCTGGCGGTGAGAGGTGTGCAGTGAGGCGAACCGTCGATGCACATGGCCTCCATAGCCTTCTGGAACTCATGCTCGCCGGACTCATCATGATCATCATCTCCTTGCTTCTTGTTGCGGCCCCGAGCAGGCCTCTCTTGCTGGTTATCCTTTCCGCGGTGACCTCCTTGGCCTCCATGCTTCTTGCCAGATCCCTCGGCACCATCCTGGCACTTCTCCTTGTCCCGCTCTCATACTCAGCCTTTTTGCTTCTCAGCAAGCAGCTCGACTTGCCGATAGTTCTGGAGGTTGTGGCCCTTGGTGCGGTGGATCTTACAGTATTGGTTGTCGGAGCCTCCTGGCTTGTCGGCAGCCGCCAAGGCCCGGTAGGCGGCATACCCGGCAATTTTCTTGCTGGGGTCATCTGTCTTGGCCTTCTTGGCAGCACCGGTGTCCTCGGATCCCTCGACGGAAAGCACGGTCTTGCCCTTGCGCTTCCCGTTATGGTGTCGTCCCTTCTTCGTCAGGATGGCTGTGCCTTCATTTGTGGATTCAGTTTCCGCGCCGGCGTCCTCGCCGTGGTACTTCCTCCCCTCTTCAGCTCAAGCGCACCTATCAGCCAGAACATAAAGTTCGGCCACATATTTGAACTTGTTCACCGCCAGCTCTTCATGCATTTTGCGGTTGCGCACATTCTGATGAAATGCACTAATCACAGCGGTAGGATGAACATCTGGGATGTTGTACTGCACCCGGCTGAACCTCTGTATGTACTTGCACAGGGTTTCACCTTCCTTCTAGGGGATGATATGCAAATCGCTTGCCTGGCCATGAGCTTGGTGGCCCCCGGTGAAGGCGCCAACGAACTCATGTCATAAGTCCGACCAAGAAGAAATGGAATCCGCCGGCAAGTGCATCAACCACGACATAACATTGGGTTTAAGTGCCAACATGAAGTAATTGTCAAGAACCTTGTCGTCTCGGGCTCTAGCAGCTTGCATCGCGATGGTGTAGGTGCTGAGGAACTCTGACGGGTGGGTCTTGCCATTGTACTTCTCGCCAACGTCGGGCTTGAATGTGCGGTGGGAGGGCCACTGGAACTGCCGCAGCTCACGGGTAAAGGCTGGGCAACCCACCTTGTAGGGTAGGCCGCCAGAGCCTCCTAGTGCTGGGTGGTCCATAGTGGGCCCCTCCCACCGATCTGATTGGTGGCGCGCGTCGCGCCGGCGCTCGATGGTGGTTCGAGCGTCTTCACGGGCTTGCTCCCGAAGAACTTGGCGCTGATCGCGGTGGGTTCGTGGGTCGGACGATGCTATGGATATGGTATCACAAGCGTCATCATGACGGACCGACACCCGCGGTGATGGACGTGGGGGAGGAGAGTGCACCATGGCCGCAACACCTCCAATCCTTCCGCCAATAGCAGGTGGTGGCTTGAAGCAGCGCCGGCCTAAGGGCCCCACTGGTTGTCGTTCATCTTTGTTGGCAACGCCAACGAGGCTCCGGATGGTGGCTCTCCACTCGTTGAGCTTTTCCGTAGCAGGAGGAAAGTCGAGGAGCAACTTCGCGCGCGCCAAAGCTTATGCTGGTCTGGGTGGCGGCGAAAGCTGCGATGACCGTGACGCGCTCCGACTCCTAACCACGTTAGAAGGAGCTCTATCACGGCCTGGCAGCCGTGCGCCATTTTTGCCAGCGTCTCGGTGTGCATGCTAGCCTTCTACGTCCCGCATATGAAGCATGGGTCTCTTCCCACGGCGGCGCCCAGGGTCACTAGTGGGGTGACGCTGTTCGTCACGCGCAACCTGGGAGGAGCGCGTCGTGGGCGCCAGTGTAGGTGCCTCGGAAGGCACCGTGCTGCCCCTAGAGGGCCCCGCACCGCCTGCGGGGGCCCGACTCCGTCTTTGGATTTGGTGGCGTGCGGCCCTTCGTCTCGCGCACGAACGACAATGTTCGTGGGCCGTGCATCGGCTTCCGTCCGCGACCGCCCACCACTCGCACGCACTGGTACGGGCCGTTCGGCCCCCGATGAACCGATCATTGTGATCATCTTCTTCTTGGGAGCCATGGCGATGAAGAACTACTAAACTAACTACTAGACCAGATTTTCAGAATTGCGCACCCCCTACCTGGCGCGCCAGAGATGTCGGTGGGAAACGACACCTATGGGATCACTGGGATCCCTTCAATGGTTAGCGGGCATGGGGTTGTGCAAAGAGCGAGTCTGGCGGTCAGCACAAGGATCGTTTACCCAGGTTCGGGCCGCGGAGACGCGTAATACCCTAGTCCTGCTTTGATGTATATTTGAGTGTTCTTGAGTTCTTTAACTAGCTATGGTGTCTCTCTAGTTCCGAAGATCCGAATCCCCCTCCAGTACGCCTCGGGCCTCCTTTTATAGATAAAAGGGGTCGCCATAGTGGCACACAGGAGGTGGAAAGGTGCATCGCGGCTGAGTCTATCCTCTGACACCGTCGGACAAATGCAATTAATGCGCTGCCGACATGCCCCTCTTGCTTTATCGGGGACGACAAGGAAGCTCGTCCTATTTGTCGCTGCCTCGCCTGGCTCGACGCGTGTCCGAGCTGACGAGGCATTGTAGCACCACATTGGCTGGCTGCTGGGCTGGCGTGATGGCGGAGCCTTCACGACGATCTGCATGCCACCACACAGGTGCTTGCGGAGTCGGTGTGGAGGCCGCACGCTGCCACGCAGACGCCTACCTAACTGGTTGAGCTAGCAGATGCATGGGAGCGGCGATGGAGTCTTGGCAGACATGGGCCTAGCTGCGGCCCCACACACGTCCTCGGCAAGGGTCTTGACGAGGGCCCAGAAAGGGTCTTGCCGTGCCACCACGGTCGTCCCCGGCAAGGACCTTGCCGGGGGTCTCGTGGATTTCCTTGTCAAGGATCTCGCCAAGGATCATCGTCTTCTGGTTCTCATCTGATCTTGTGTATTTATGATCTCCACAAAGATCTACATGCCACCATGGAGGTGCCTCCCGAGCCTTGGTTTTGATGTAGTTGACGGCGCCGGAAACCCTTGGGCTCAAGGGTGGCGCGCTCTGCTGGCGTCAGGCAAGTTGCCCCGGCAAGGATCTTGCCGGGGCTGCGGAAGCCACCCCGGCAAGAGTCTTGCTGGGGGAGTCCACCTCGCCCTCTTGCTCTCTTTGCGCCCCTGGTCTTGGTGTTGCTCTGGTTGTCTTGCGCTCCGACATCACTCCTCTGCCCTGCTCGGTGCGAGCGTGGGCGCGGCTCTGACTACCCGTGCACAAGTAAAGGGGTGCAAAAGGAGAGCCCCTACTTTTGTACACCGACAGGGAGAAAAAAAAAGGGAGAAGGATTCATCGCGTTTTACGATACGGAGCCGCCGCCAAGCCCTAAACTCTCTCTGGAGGGCTGATCTGGAGTCCGTTCGGGGATACGGAGAGGGGAATCCTTCACCATCGTCATCATCAACTGTCCTCCATCACCAATTTCAAGATGCTCACCGCCGTGCGTGAGTAATTCCATCGTAGGCTTGCTGGATGATGATGGGTTGGATGACATTTATCATGTAATCGAGTTAGTTTTGTTAGGGTTTGATCCCTAGTATCCACTATGTTCTGAGATTGATGTTGCTATGACTTTGCTATGCTTAATGCTTGTCACTTGGGCCTGAGTGCCATGATTTCAGATCTGAACCTATTATGTTTTCATGAATATATGTGAGTTTGTGATCCTATCTTGCAAGTCTATAGTCACCTATTATGTGTTATGATCCGTTAACCCTGAAGTGACAATAATCAGGATACTTACCGGTGATGACCGTAGTATGAGGAGTTCATGTATTCACTATGTGTTAATGATTTGGTCCGGTAGTCTATTAAACGGAGGCCTTAATATCCCTTAGTTTCCAATAGGACCCCGCTGCCACGGGAGGGTAGGACAAAAGATTTCATGCAAGTTCCTTTCCATAAGCACGTATGACTATATTCAGAATACATGCCTACATTACATTGATGAACTAGAGCTAGTTCTATGTCACCCTATGTTATGACTGTTGCATGATTGATCGCATCCGACATAATTATCCATCACTGGTCCATTGCCCATGAGCTTTTCATATATTGTTCTTCGCTTATTTACTTTTTCATTGCTACTGTTACAATCACTATAAAACCAAAACTGCTACCGTTACCACTACTATCATATTAGCTTGCTACTAAATACTTTGCTGCAGATATTAAGTTTCCTGGTGTGGTTGAATTGACAACTCAGCTGCTAATACTTGAGAATATTCTTTGGCTCCCCTTGTGTCGAATCAATAAATTTGGGTTGAATACTCTACCCTCGAAAACTATTGCGATCCCCTATACTTGTGGGCTATCAAGACTATTTTATGGCGCCGTTGCCAGGGAGCATAGCTCTATTCTTTGAGTCACTTGGGATTTATATCTGCTGGTCACTATGAAGAACTTGAAAGATCAAAGAACCAAGATTTTTCCCTCTACTACGAGGAGAGGTAAGGAACTGCCATCTAGCTCTGCACTTGATTCACCTTCTGTTTTGAGTAAACTTGTGACACCTACACCCGCTATTCATTCTGATACGTCTCCAACGTATCTATAATTTTTGATTGCTCCATGCTATATTATCTACTGTTTTGGACTATATTGGGCTTTATTTTCCACATTTATATTATTTTTGGGACTAACCTATTAACCGGAGGCCCAACCAAGAATTGTTGTTTTTTGCCTATTTCAGTGTTTCGAAGAAACGGAATATCAAACGGAGTCCAAATGGAATAAACCTTTCTGGAACATGATTTTCTTCCCAAATATGACCCAGGAGACTTGGACCCTACGCCAAGGAAGCTTCGAGGTGGGCACGAGGTAGGGGGTGCGCCCTATACCCCCAGGCGCGCCCCCCACCCTCGTGGGCCCACCGAAGCTCCACCGACGTACTTCTTCCTCCTATATATACCTACGTACCCCCAAATGAACAGATACGGAGCCAAAAACCTAATTCCACCACTGCAACTTTCTGTTCAGGAGCTTCGTTGGAGAGGGCCGTCATCACGGAGGGCTTCTACATCATCATAGCCTCTCCGATGAAGTGTGAGTAGTTTACCTCAGACCTTCGGGTCCATAGTTATTAGCTAGACGACTTCTTCTCTCTTTTTGGATCTCAATACAAAGTTCTCCCCCTCTCTTGTGGAGATCTATTCGATGTAATCTTCTTCTTTTTGCGGTGTGTTTGTTGAGACCGATGAATTGTGGGTTTATGATCAAATCTATCTATGAATAATATTTGAATCTTCTCTGAATTCTTTTATGTATGATTGGTTATCTTTGCAAGTCTCTTCGAATTATCCGTTTGGTTTGGACAACTAGATTGGTAGTTCTTGCCATGGAAGAAGTGCTTAGCTTTGGGTTCGATCTTGCGGTGTCCTTTCCCAGTGACAGAAGGGGCAGCAAGGCACGTATTGCATCGTTGCCATCGAGGATAACAAGATGGGGTTTATTTCATATTGCATGAATTTATCTCTCTACATCATGTCATCTTGCTTAAAGCGTTACTCTGTTTTTAACTTAATACTCGAGATGCATGCTGGATAGCGGTCGATGAGTGGAGTAATAGTAGTAGATGCAGAATCATTTCGGTCTACTTGTCACGGACGTGATGCCTATATACATGATCATGCCTAGATATTCTCATAACTATTCTCAATTCTGTCAATTGCTCAACAGTAATTTGTTCACCCATCGTAGAATACTTATGCTCTTGAGAGAAGCCACTAGTGGAACCTATGGCCCCCGGGTCTATTCTGATCATATCAATCTCCATCACTTTAAACTTGCTTTGCTTTTTTACTTTGCCTTTTACTTTTCACTTTGCATCTCTATACCAAAAATACCAAAAATAGTATATCTATCAGATCTCACTCTCGTAAGTGACCGTGAAGGGATTGACAACCCCTAATCGCGTTGGTTGCGAGTAGCTATCGTTTTGTGCAGGTACGAGGGACTTGAGCGTGGCCTCCTACTGGATTGATACCTTGGTTCTCAAAAACTGAGGGAAATACTTACGCTACTCTGTTGCATCATCCTTTCCTCTTCGGGGAAATCCAACGCAAGCTCAAGAGGTTGAAAGAAGAATTTCTGGCGCCGATGCCGGGGAGGTTCGCGCAAGTCAAGATTTGACTCCCGACAACGAGCCATTTCTGGCGCCGTTGCCTGGGAGTCTACGCAAAAAGTCAACATACCAAGTACCCATCACAATCCCTATCTCTCGCATTACATTATTTGCCATTTGTCTCTCGTTTTCCTCTCCCCCACTTCACCCTTGCCGTTTTATTCACCCTCTCTTTCCAAATCTCCTTCTCCTTCACCCTCTCTTTTCCGCTTGCCTTTTTGTTTGCTCGTGCATTGGATTGCTTGTTTGTCGTGATGGCGCAACCGAGATTTGGTGATCTTCACCTTAAAAAGTTAGAGGAGATCGAAAACAACGTTAGGAAGTTTATGGTTTTGCAATTTGAGCATAATAATTTCTTTAGAAACGAGCTTAAGGAAAAAAAGTTTTATGAATTATATGAATAAAGAGCTTGATGATATGTCTAAAGAATTTTATGGTATAAGATCCCAAATTGCTCGTCTAGAAAAGATGACTGCTGAAATTTCGGATATGCAAGCCAGCTTAGTTAATAAGATGGCCGCTAAACCGAATTCCTATGAAAATCAAGATGAAGATCTAAAAGTTATTGATGTGTCTCCTATCAAATCTTTGTTTTGCAATATGAATCTTGATGAAACTGAATATGATCTTCCTTTACCTAGAAGGCGTTCTAAAAATTCGGAGTATTTAGATCTTTATGATGAAATTGATGAAAGTGGGATTGAAAGAAATAAAAATCTAGATGTTGCTAAACCCACTATATTGGATTTCAAGGAATTTAATTATGAAAGTTGCTCTTTAATTGATTGTATTTCCTTGTTGCAATCCGTGCTAAATTCTCCACATGCTTATAATCAAAAGAAAGCCTTTACCGAACATACTGTTGATGCCTTGATGCAATCTTATGAAGAAAAACTTGAGTTGAAAGTTTCTATCCCTAGAAAACTCTATGATGAGCGGGAACCAACTATTAAAATTAAAATTAAAGATCATGAGTTTTATGCTTTGTGTGATTTGGGTGCTAGTGTTTCCACTATCCCCAAAACTTTGTGTGATTTGCTAGATTTCCGCGATTTTGATGATTGCTCTCTAAACTTGCATCTTGCGGATTCCACTATTAATAAACCTATGGGAAGAATTAATGATGTTCTTATTGTTTCAAATAGGAATTATGTGCCCGTAGATTTCATTGTTCTTGATATAGATTGCAATCCTTCTTGCCCTATTATTCTTGGTAGACCTTTCCTTAGAACGGTTGGTGCGATTATTGATATGAAGGAAGGGAATATTAGATTTCAATTTCCATTACAAAAGGGCATGGAACACTCTCCTAGAAAGAAAATAAAATTGCCATACGAAACTATCATGAGAGCCACTTATGGATTGCCTACCAAAGATGGCAATACCTAGATCTATCCTCGCTTTTATGCCTAGCTAGGGGCGTTAAACGATAGCGCTTGTTGGGAGGCAACCCAATTTTATTTTTTGTGTTTTGATCCTGTTTAGTAATAAATAAATTATTTAGACTCTGTTTTGGTTGTGTTTTTTGTGTTTAATTAGTGTTTGTGCCAAGTAGAACCGTTGGGAAGACCTGGGGAAAGTCTTGGTGAACTTGCTGTAAAAAACAGAAACTTTAGCGCTCACGAGAACTGCTGTCATTTTTATTTGGAAAGTGCTATTTAGTTAATTATTTTTGAACATGATTAATAGATAAAATCCTCACGTCCAACAATTTATTTTATAATTTTTGGGGTTCCAGAAGTTTGCGTTAGTTACATATTACTACAGACTGTTCTGTTTTTGACAGATTCTGTTTTTCGTGTGTTGTTTGCTTATTTTGATGAATCTATGGTTAGTAAAATAGTTTATAATCCATAGAGAAGTTGTAATACAGTAGGTTTAACACCAATATAAATAAAGAATGAGTTCATTACAGTACCTTGAAGTGGTCTTTTGTTTTCTTTCTCTAACGGAGCTCACGAGATTTCTATTGAGTTTTGTGTTGTTAAGTTTTCAAGTTTTGGGTGAATTCTTTTGATGGATCATGGAACAAGGAGTAGCAAGAGCCTAAGCTTGGGGATGCCCATGGAACCCCCAATATAATCCAAGGACACCAAAAAGTCAAAGCTTGGGGATGCCCCGGAAGGCATCCCCTCTTTCGTCCACTTCCATCGGTAATTTACTTGGAGCTATATTTTTATTCACCAACATGATATGTGTTTTGCTTGGAGCGTCTTGCATTATTTGTGTCTTTGGTTGTTAATGTTCCACAATCATCCTTGCTGTACACACCTTTTGAGAGAGCCATACATGAATTAGAATTTGATAGAATACTCTATGTGCTTCACTTATATCTTTTTGAGCTAAGAAGTTTTGCTCTATGTGCTTCACTTATATCTTTTGAGCGCTATAATTTTGCTCTATGTGCTTCACTTAGATCTTTTAGAGCACGGTGGTGGATTTGTTTTAAATAAACTATTGATCTCTCATGCTTCACTTAAATTATTTTGAGAGTCTTAATAGCATGGTAATTTGCTTAATAATAACATGCTTGGTATTCAAGATTTGTGAAACTTTCTTTTGAGTGTGTTGAATACTAATAAAAGTTCGATGCTTGATAATTGTTTTGAGATATGGAGGTAGTAATATCAAAGTCATGCTAGTGGAGTAATTGTGAATTTGAGAAGTGCTTGAGTTAAAGTTTGCAAGTCCCGTAGCATGCACGTATGGTAAACGTTATGCAACAAATTTGAAACACGAGGTGTTATTTGATTGTCCTCCTTATGAGTGGCGGTCGGGGACGAGTGATGGTCTTTTCCTACCAATCTATCCCCCTAGGAGCATGCGCATAATACTTTGGTTTTTGATGGCTTGTATATTTTTGCAATAAGTATATGAGTTCTTTATGACTAATGTTGAGTCCATGGATTATATGCACTCTCACCCTTCCACCCTTGCTCGCCTCTTCGGTACCATGCATTGCCCTTTCTCACATTGAGAGTTGGCGCTAACTTCGCCGGTGCATCCAAACCCAGTGATATGATACACTCTTTCACACATAAACCTCCTTATACCTTCCTCAAAACAGCCACCATACCTACCTATTATGGCATTTCCATAGCCATTCCGAGATATATTGCCATGCAACTTTCCACCATCCAGTTTATCATGACACATTCATCACTGTCATATTGCTAGCATGATCATGAAGTTGACATAGTATTTGTGGCAAAGCCACCGTTCATAATTTTTTCATACTTGTCACTTTTGATTCATTGCATATCCCGGTACACCGCCGGAGGCATCCATATAGAGTCATACTTTGTTATAGCATCGAGTTGTAATCATTGAGTTGTAAATAAATAGAAGTGTGATGATCATCATTCAATAGAGCATTGTACCAAAAAAAGAAAAAAAGAAAAAAAGGAGAAAGGCCAAAGAAAAAAAAAGAAGGCCCAAAAAAAGAAAATAAATAAAAAGGGGCAATGCTACTATCCGTTTTTCCACACTTGTGCTTCAAAGTAGCACCATGTTCTTCATATAGAGAGTCTCTTGAGTTATCACTTTCATATACTAGTGGGAATTTTCATTATAGAACTTGGCTTGTATATTCCAACAATGGGCCTCCTCAAGTGCCCTAGGTCTTCGTGAGCAAGCAAGTTGGATGCACACCCACTTAGTTTCTTTTTTTGGAGCTTTCATACATTTATAGCTCTAGTGCATCCGTTGCATGGCAATCCCTACTCCTTGCATTAACATCAATCGATGGGCATCTCCATAGCCCATTGATTAGCCTCGTTGATGTGAGACTTTCTCCTTTTTGTCTTCTCCACATAACCCCCATCATTATTTTCTATTCCACCCATAGTGCTATATCCATGGCTCACGCTCATGTATTGCATGAAAGTTTATGAGTTTGAAATTATTAAGGTATGAAAAAATTGCTTGGCTTGTCATCGGGGTTGTGCATGATGAGAGCATTCTTGTGTGACGAAAATGAAGCATGACTAAACTATATGATTTTGTAGGGATGAACTTTCTTTGGCCATGTTACTTTAAGAAAACATAATTGCTTTGTTGGTTTGCTTGAAGTATTATTATTCTCTATGTCAATATGAACTTTTGTCTTGAATCTTCCTAATCTGAATATTCATACCACAATTAAGAAGATTTGCATTGAAATTATGCCAAGTAGCACTCCACATCAAAAATTCTCTTTTTATCATTTACCTACTCGAGGACGAGCAGGAATTAAGCTTGGGGATGCCTGATACGTCTCCAACATATCTATAATTTTTGATTGCTCCATGCTATATTATCTACTGTTTCGGAATATATTGGGCTTTATTTTCCACTTTTATATTATTTTTGGGACTAACCTATTAACCGGAGGTCCAAACCAGAATTGTTGTTTTTTTGCCTATTTCAGTGCTTCGAAGAAACGGAATATCAAACGGAGTCCAAATGGAATAAACCTTTCTGGAACGTGATTTTCTTCCTGAATATGACCCAGGAGACCTGGACCCTATGCCAAGGAAGCTTCAAGGTGGGCACGAGGTAGGGGGCGCGCCCTATACCCCCAGGCGTGCCCCCACCCTCGTGGGCCCACCGAAGCTCCACCGACGTACTTCTTCCTCCTATATATACCTACGTACCCCCAAATGAATAGATACGGAGCCAAAAACCTAATTCCACCGCCGCAACTTTCTGTATCCACAAGATCCCATCTTAGGGCCTGTTCCGGAGCTCCGCCGGAGAGGGCCGTCATCACGGAGGGCTTCTACATCATCATATCCTCTTCGATGAAGTGTGAGTAGTTTACCTCAGACCTTCCGGTCCATAGTTATTACCTAGATGGCTTCTTCTCTCTTTTTGGATCTCAATACAAAGTTCTCCCCCTCTCTTGTGGAGATCTATTTGATGTAATCTTCTTCTTTTTGCGGTGTGTTTGTTGAGACCGATGAATTGTGGGTTTATGATCAAGTCTATCTATGAATAATATTTGAATCTTCTCTGAATACTTTTATGCATGATTGGTTATCTTTGCAAGTCTCTTCGAATTATCTGTTTGGTTTGGCCAACTAGATTGGTAGTTCTTGCCATGGGAGAAGTGCTTAGCTTTGGGTTCGATCTTGCGGTGTCCTTTCCCAGTGACGGAAGGGGCAGCAAGGCACGTATTGCATCGTTGCCATCGAGGATAACAAGATGGGGATTATTTCATATTGCATGAATTTATCTCTCTACATCATGTCATCTTGCTTAAAGCGTTACTCTATTTTTAACTTAATACTCTAGATGCATGCTGGATAGCGGTCGATGAGTGGAGTAATAGTAGTAGATGCAGAATCATTTCGGTCTACTTGTCACGGATGTGATGCCTATATACATGATCATGTCTAGATATTCTCATAACTATGCTCAATTCTGTCAATTGCTCAAAAGTAATTTGTTCACCCACTGTAGAATACTTATGCTCTTGAGAGAAGCCACTAGTGAAACCTATGGCCCCCGGGTCTATTCTCATCATATCAATCTCCTTCACTTTAATCTTGCTTTGCTTTTTTACTTTGCCTTTTACTTTTCACTTTGCATCTCTATACCAAAAATACCAAAAATATTATATCTATCAGATCTCACTCTCGTAAGTGACCGTGAAGGGATTGACAACCCCTAATCGCGTTGGTTGCGAGTAGCTATCGTTTTGTGCAGGTACGAGGGACTTGAGCGTGGCCTCCTACTGGATTGATACCTTGGTTCTCAAAAACCGAGGGAAATACTTACGCTACTCTGCTGCATCATCCTTTCCTCTTCGTGGAAATCCAACGCAAGCTCAAGAGGTAGCACATTTTGATATGTCGCATGTTATTGATGATGCCACTTCTGCCTTGCATGATACTTATGATGAGACTACTTCTATGCTTGATAATATTGTGCCATTAGGTGAATTTCTTGATGAACAACTGGCTAGGGTTAAAGATAATGAAATTATTGAAACTGATAATATTGATGAAAGTGATGATGAAGATTCTCCCCCTAGATATGAATTGCCTGTTGTGCCTGAGGGTTATGTTATGGATGAAGAAACTGCTAGAGACTTTCTTGCTTGCAATGATAGATCTGATCTTAAGAAATTATTAGCTAAGATTAAAGAAAAGTCTTTGAATGCTAGAATGAAATATGACCCTGCCTTTTGCTACTTCACCTATCTTTATTACTGATAAGGATTATGATTTCTCTGTCGATCATGAGTTAATTAGTTTGGTTGAATCTGATCCTTTTTATGGCTATGAATCTGAAACTGTTGTGGCACATCTTACTAAATGAAATGATATAGCCACCCTATTTACACATGATGAGAAAACTCGCTATTACTTTATCCTTAAGTTGTTTCCGTTCTCATTAAAGGGTGATGCTAAAACATGGTTTAATTCTCTTGATCCTGGTTGTGTGCATAGTCCCCGGGATATGATTTATTACTTCTCTGCTAAATATTTCCCCGCTCATAAGAAACAAGCTGCCTTAAGGGAAATATATAATTTTGTGCAAATTGAAGAAGAGAGTCTCCCACAAACTTGGGGGAGGCTTCTCCAATTACTTAATGCTTTGCCTGATCATCCTCTCAATAAAAATGAAATACTTGATATCTTTTATAATGGACTAACCGATGCTTCCAAAGATTACCTGGATAGTTGTGCTGGTGTGTTTTCAGGGAAATAACTGTTGATCAAGCTGAATTGCTATTGAATAATATGTCGAGTAATGAAAATGATTGGATACTCCCTGAACCAACTCCTAAGCCAACTCCAAAGACAAGAGGTATTCTATTTCTCAGTCCTGAAGATATGTAAGAGGCAAAGAAATCTATGAAATAAATGGGTATTAAAGCTGAGGATGTTAAGAATTTACCACCTATTAAAGAAATACATGGTCTTGATAACCCGACACAGGTAGTAAAGGTAAATTATCTCTATAGATTTGATGAAGGTGTTATTCCTCGTTATAAGTCTGCTAGCCAATGCTTAGATGAGTTTGATAATTTTATTGCTAAACAAGAAAACTTCAATGCTTATGTTGGTAGAAAATTGAACCGCAATGCTGATATGCCTGAACACTTGAGTGATTATTGATACGTCCATTTTGCATCATGCTTTTATATCGATATTTATTGCATTATGGGCTGTTATTACACATTATGTCACAATACTTATGCCTATTGTCTCTTATTTTACAAGGTTTACATGAAGAGGGAGAATGTCGGCAGCTCGGATTCTGGGCTGGAAAAGGAGCAAATATTAGAGACCTAGTCTGCACAGCTCCAAAAGTCCTGAAACTTCACGGAAGTTATTTCCAGAATATATAAAAAATACTGAGCGCAAGAAGTACCAGAGGGGGGCCACCCACCAGCCAGGAGGGTGGGGGCGCACCCTACCCCCTGGGCGCGCCCCTGCCTCGTGGCCCCCCTGGTGGCCCTCCGATGCCCATCTTTTGCTATATGAGGTCTTTCGTCCGAGAAAAAAAAAGAAGCAAGCTTATGGGACGAAACTCCTCCGCCACGAGGCGGAACCTTGGCGGAACCAATCTAGGGCTCCGGCGGAGCTGTTCTACCGGGGAAACTTCCCTCCGGGAGGGGGATATCATCACCATCGTCATCACCAACGATCCTATCATTGGGAGGGGGTCAATATCCATCAACATCTTCACCAGCACCATCTCATCTCAAACCCTAGTTCATCTCTTGTATCCAATCTTTGTATCCAAACCTCAGATTGGTACCTGTGGTTTGCTAGTAGTGTTGATTACTCCTTGTAGTTGATGCTAGTTGGTTTACTTGGTGGAAGATCATATGTTCAGATCCATTATGCATATTAATACCTGTCGGTGTCAAAACCGGCGGATCTTGGGTAGGGGGTCCCGAACTGTGCGTCTAGGCGGATGGTAACAGGAGACAAGGGACACAATGTTTTACCCAGGTTCGGGCCCTCTTGATGGAGGTAAAACCCTACGTCCTGCTCGATTAATATTGATGATATAGGTAGTACAAGAGTAGATCTACCACGAGATCAAGGAGGCTAAACCCTAGAAGCTAGCCTATGGTATGATTGTTGTATGATGAAGTTGTCCTACAGACTAAAACCCTCCGGTTTATATAGACACCGGAGAGGGTTAGGGTTACACAAAGTCGGTTACAATGGTAGGAGATCTTGAATATCCGCATCGCCAAGCTTGCCTTCCATGCCAAGGAAAGTCCCATCCGGACACGGGACGAAGTCTTCAATCTCGTATCTTCATAGTCCTGGAGTCCGGCTGAAGGTATAGTCCGGCTACCCGAACACCCCCTAATCCAGGACTCCCTCAGTAGCCCCTGAACCAGGCTTCAATGATGACGAGTCCGGCGCACAGATTGTCTTCGGCATTGCAAGGCGGGTTCCTCCTCCAAATTCTTCATAAAAGTTTGTAAACACCAAGAGTAGTGTTCGGCTCTGCAAAATAAGTTTCCACGTATTGCCATAGAGAGAATAATATTAACAGAAATCTAATCTGCTGACGTATTCCGCAGCGTGACATCACACTACGGCCAAGCCTTTATTCAAATCGTTTTCACTTCTCCACCTCAGCGTGTTCTGCGAGGCGGTTTCCTTGGCACGTCTTGTTAAAGCAGAGATCGTGTCCCCCATTTATGGGATTCTCATCAATGCGGACGTGGGTAACCCAACCGCGCCACTTATCACGGCGCTTGGGAGGCAAGCGAGTTTTGCGAGGCTGGTGGGGATGCATAGTCGCGTCCGCCCATATAAGGGGATAAGGATCCACCTTTTCACCTACGCCTTCTTCCTCCTTTGCCTATCCATCTTCTACGCACCCGAGCTCCAGCGCCCAAGCCCGCACTTCCTACCTCAACCTTCTCCAACAATGTCCGGAGCGGGAGGCAAGTGGATGGTCTCCTCCGTCACGGAGGGCCATGTCAAAAAGCTAAGGAAGGGCGGATACTTGTCCAAAGACATCGCGCACCGGCTTCCCGAGGAGGGGCAGCTTCTCCCCACCCCAAGGCCCCATGAGAGGGTAGTATTTCTTCCCCACTTCCCCCGCGGACTGGGTTTTCCTATACACCCATTTGTCCGCGGACTCATGTTCTACTATGGCCTGGATTTCCATGATCTGGCCCCGAACTTCATCCTCAATATCTCGGCGTTTATCGTCGTGTGCGAGGCCTTCCTCTGCATCCGCCCCCATTTCGGCCTCTGGCTCAAGACCTTCAACGTCAAGCCAAAGGTGGTGCGCGGCAACCAGGCAGAGTGCGGAGGTGCCATGGCGGGCAAAATAGCCAACGTCCTATGGCTCGAGGGCTCCTTTGTGGAGACCTTGAAGGGGTGGCAGTCAGGGTGGTTTTACATCACCGAGCCACGCGATCCAAAGTGGATCGCAGCCCCTGAATTCCGATCCGGACCCCCTACACGGCTCACGTCCTAGAAGGAGACGGCCTTGTCGTGGGGCGACGAAGAAGAGGTGACCGGACTGCAAAAATGCATCCAGTCCCTGGTGAACAAGCAGCTCAAGCTTGTCAACGTAGTCCAGGCCATGCTCGTCCGTCGGAT
The DNA here is from genome assembly GCF_002162155.2 of Triticum dicoccoides. Classification (NCBI taxonomy): domain Eukaryota; kingdom Viridiplantae; phylum Streptophyta; class Magnoliopsida; order Poales; family Poaceae; genus Triticum; species Triticum dicoccoides. The sequence continues at coordinate 494,348,091 of NC_041386.1, read as the reverse complement.
CCTTTCGTGTCAAGAACGGGACTTCAATTTGTGGGAGTTCAACCCGGCGCAGCACCGAACTCTGAGCAGGCTGTTTGACATGATGTACGAAGATGTCTGGAAGGGGCTAACCAAAGGCGCCGAGGCTCCCACATCCGCCTCCGAAGACCGCGGATTCAGCTCGCAGCGTCCTGCTGGCGAGGTGAGATATTTTCATCTTTTACAGGATGTTAAGTTTTTTTTCATAGTTTGACTCTATGCGGGATCTAAACTCCCTTACCTTTGACAGGATTGGCAGGCGAAGTCCGGACTGATTAACTGTCCGGCTCCCTTGCCCGAAGACCCAGCCCCTGCTCTCCTAGTGAAGCTGCTAGTTCCGGTACCTTATGTGGTGCCGGAGAAGAAGGCCAAGAAGAAGAAGGCCACGGGGACTCGAAAGAGTTCCCGGCATATGGTGGTGTCGGACTCGTCATCCGACGAGTCCGAGACGCACTCCTCCCGTGAAGATGAGGAGGAGGAAGAAGAAACCTCTCCCCCTCCAGTGGGGGGAGGAAAGAAGAGGAAGGCCGCCCCAGTAGGGGAGGCCGAAGGGTCCAAGAAGAGGAAAACCCCTCCGCCGGACTACGCCCCCGACGCCGACGAGGACGAAGAGGAGTGGCCGGACAGGGCCAAGCGTCGGGCGAAATCGTAAGTGTTCGGATACCAGAGTAACTCATGATATTCCTTTTGTTGCACAGCTTTCCCTAATGTCGAATATAATCATGCAGCCCGCCCAAGGACGGGCTCGACGAGTCGTCGAGCGGCTCCCTGGATTCATCGGACGTGAATTCAGTTCCACCTGCTGCCTCCTCCTGTGCCGCGGATGACACTGAAGTGGCATCGCGACAAGCTCCGGGGCAAGAGGAGGTGGTCCAGGAGGAGCCGCGAGGCGACCTCCCAGACTCCAGGAGTGAAGGGGACAAGACCCCCCAGGGCTCCAAGTCCGGCTTTAGGCCGGACACCACGCCGGAATCATCAACGGTTCCGGACCGTGGCAGGCGAACTCCTGCCAAGAGGAGCAAGCCTATTGAGCCGGCGTCCTCCGTCCAACCGGAGGCGCCGGACAATCTGCTGGAGGTGCTTAAGGGCGCCTCCATCAACGAGGAGCACCGTACCATCATGAGTACAGTGGTCCAGAAGGTTCGGTCCGCCAAAAGCGGACTGACTGAAGCTTGTGCTAGCCTTCTAACAGGCTTCAAGGTAAGTAAAAAATATGTAAAAATATTACCGCATAGACAGTAGCCCCTGATGCTCTGTTTGGCGTTCGGAAAGAAAAGCCGAATAGAGGATCTATTAAATATCGCAGGAGTCTAACTAAAAAGGAGTCAATATACGTATGCAGGCTTCGCTGCTGGCCACCGCCGCACTGACTGCGGAGGTGGGTGCCCTGAAGCAGGGCCTCGAGCGGACCGTGCAAGAGCTCGGCCTTGCCAAACGGCAGCTCGAGAAGAAAGAAGGTAAGAGATACCTTATAGAAAAAATGCCTATAAGAAGACGCAATTGCAAAAAATGAAAGGAGTATACTGCTTATTTGTAGGGGCCAGAACTGAGGTGGCGACCCTCAAGCAGGCGCTGTCCGAGGCCGAGAAGAAAGCGGCCACGGAGCGCACCGAGTGGGAGAAATTTGAGGTGCAGGTCGGCGAGGTGCAGCAAGAGCTTCAGGCTCTCATGAAAAAACATGAGAGTTTGGAGCTCAACTCGAAGACGCGAGCGTCCGAGCTTGCTGCGGCCCTTAAAACTGCCAAATCTGCCAAGGCCGAAGCCCAGAAGGCCCTCCAAGAATTGGATGCGGTGAAAAAGATAGCGGCGGGTAAGGCATTCTCTATGCAAAGCAGACATATAAAAGTAAACTACTTGTTACTTACCCGAATCCGGAGCTCTCCAGGGGCATCCGTAGATCTTCCCCGCAGCGTATCCGATGCCGCCGCATTCTACCGAGCCGAGGAAGGCAGCTCGACGGAGAAGGTGTTCTGGTCTCAGTATGCTGAGGCCGGACACCCTGTGCTTTTGAGCGACCAGCTGAAGCAGCTGGTCAAGCTCCACAAGGCAGCCGAACAGGCCCTGAAGGGCTTCATAGTTCGGCTGTGGCCTGGAGAGGCCCTGCCTGGGAGCTACTTCAGACTGGTGTGGCGGCTGGTGGAGGCTTGTCCAAGGCTCGAGGTCATCAAGCGCTCCATCTACATCGAAGGTGCCTGTTGGGCCCTTGCCCGTGCAAAGGTGCACTGGGGTAAGCTGGACGGTGAGAAGCTTGTGAGGGATGGGCCGCCGCCGGGGAAGGAGCATCGCAAGCCCGAGAACTGTTACAAGGATGTTTTGGCTGGTGCCTGCCTTATGGCGGATGCATGTACCAAGGATGTAATTTTTGAATGAACTCGCTCGTGTTATCCTGTGCGCTGAAAACTTGTTCATATGCGCTAAGCAATGCTTGTTGAATTTAAAATATTACTTTCTGTGCGGCCGTTTATCAAAAAATTGAGAGATGGCCAGTCGTCGGCTTCTGCCCCCATGCCACTAGTGCTGGGGTGTTCGGGATAAACCTGAGCGCTCTTTTTCCCATGATTGGGTCCGTCGAGGGAGGCGCTCAGCACAATGAACAAGACAATCGGACTATAATGCTTGAACACTCTCACTCAGCCATAGAACTCTATAATTTTAAATTTTGGCGAAGCCCCTAGTATTTGGAAGACCGAATTCGGGGCGCTATCCACGCCTTGGCCGGACAAAGCCGGTTCCTCGCTCGAAGCGGCATAAGTTTTTAAGGACTCGAAAAACCTCTCGAACAGCGACCGGTCTCTCGCCTCATCATGACAGTCAGTTTTAGCTTTCTCTACTGAGGTGCTCAGCCCAGCACAACTGGGGCACAATCGCAGTAGTTCTCCTAGTGCTACCTTAGCCGATATAGCGGAACGTAAGGCACCAAAACATAGGAGCCGGGCAAACCCAACTATTGACCCAAATCATGATTCAGAGCCGATGCATATAGTGCTATAAGTTCGGGGTGCCGCACTTGTGAAAGTGTACGGACTTCTCACGCCATATTGATGGGTACTGAAGCCCTTGGCGTATTTTTGCGGTACCACAGTGTACGGATGCAACATGTTATTAATAAACATATATATATAAATAGGATAATGCAAAAAATAGACAAAAAGCTATGCATTGTTTATAGAAAGGCTGCTACGAAAGCGGAACGATACAAATAGTGCGATAAGCAAAACAAATTGGACTATTTAACATGTCCTGGCCAGGGGCAGGCCGCGGAATTGTATTAAAAAATAGGTATACTGCTCGTAATAGAGACCACCTGGGAGTTCCATAATGCGGCGTGGCTTGTCTGTTTTCCTGGATCTTGCATCGTTTGTGCGGCAGTTGAATTGCCAAACGGGTCGTCCGAATATTGAGTCTTGAGAGTAAGAGAGAAGAGAAAAAAGGAATCCGGTAGCCCCTGGTGCGGTTTAAGCCGTTTTTTGGGTGTGCCGTGATAGTGCCCCTTCCCCTGTGCCCATGGTATTTCAAGAGCATAGTTATGTACGCGAAGCACTGGTTTTGCTATATCGCGAGGGCGAGGGTTGGGGCCGCATTGCTACGCTAGCTCAGAACGTGCCAGGCGGTCTTGTTGTAGGGTACTCCGGGCGCGCTTGACAGTGTCCGGCTTTTTGAAGGCCGAACTAGAGAACTGCCTAGAGAGGCTGCTTTGTACTTCTGCTGCGAGCGCTGCCGTGTGCTCCTCCGTTCGGAGGGAGCGTTCGGTGTTCCCATTGACCGTGATTACTCCTCTAGGGCCTGGCATCTTGAGCTTGAGGTATGCATAGTGCGGTACCGCGTTGAATTTTGCGAATGTGGTTCGCCCGAGCAGTGCGTGATAGCCACTGCGGAACGGGACTATGTCGAAGATTAACTCCTCGCTTCGGACGTTATCCGGAGATCCGAAGACCACTTCCAGTGTGACTGAGCCTGTACAGTTGGCTTCTACACCTGGTATGATGCCTTTAAAGGTCGTTTTGGTGGGCTTGATCCTCGAGGGATCTATGCCCATTTTTCGCACTGTATCCTGGTAAAGCAGGTTCAGGCTGCTGCCGCCGTACATGAGGACTCTTGTGAGATGAAATCCGTCAATGATTGGGTCTAGAACCAATGCGGCGAAGCCGCCGTGACGGATGCTAGTGGGGTGGTCTCTTTGATCAAAGGTGATCGGGCAGGAGGACCATGGGTTGAACTTTGGGGCGACTGGCTCTATCGCATATACGTCCCGTAACGCACGCTTCCGCTCCCTCTTGGGGATGTGGGTTGCATATATCATGTTCACCGTCCGCACTTGCGGGGGAAATCCCTTCTGTCCACTATTGTTCGGCGGCCTGGGCTCCTCCTTGTTGTCGCTATATAGCCCCTTGTCTTTGTTTTCGGCTCTTAACTTGCCTGCCTGCTTGAACACCCAACAATCCCTGTTGGTGTGATTGGCTGGCTTTTCGGGGGTGCCATGTATCTGGCACAAGCGGTCGAGTATTTGGTCCAAACTGGACGGGCCCTGAGTATTTCTTTTGAATGGCTTTTCCCGTTGACCGGATTTGTAGCCTCGGAATCCGGCATTAACTGCCGTATCCTCGTTGCTGTCGCTGTTAACGCGGCGCTTTTGTTTGTTTCAACGCGACCTGTCACTTTTGTCCTTGGTATTCGAATTACCAGGGTTCTTGGTTAAGTTGTTGCTGCGAGCTAGCCAGCTGTCTTCTCACGCGCATAAGCGGGTCATGAGTGTCGTGAGGGCTGCCATAGATTTCGGCTTTTCCTGTCCCAGGTGCCGGGCCAGCCACTCGTCACGGATATTATGCTTGAAGGCCGCTAAGGCCTCTGCGTCCGGACAGTCGACTATCTGGTTTTTCTTTGTTAGGAACCATGTCCAGAATTGCCTGGCTGATTCCTCTGGCTGCTGAATTATGTGGCTTAGGTCATCGGCGTCTAGTGGTCGCACATAAGTGCCCTGGAAGTTGTCAAGTAATGCGGCTTCCAGGTCCTCCCAAGAACCGATTGAGTCTGCTGGCAAGCTGTTAAGCCAATGCCGGGCCGGTCCCTTAAGTTTGAGTGGGAGGTATTTGATGGCGTGTAGATCATCACCGCGGGCCATGTGGATATGAAGGAGATAATCCTCGATCCATACCGCAGGATCTGTTGTGCCATCGTACGATTCGATGTTTACGGGTTTGAAGCCCTCGGGGATTTTATGATCCATTACTTCATTTGTGAAGCATAGTGGGTGTGCGGCGCCTCTGTATTGGGCAATATCACAACGCAACTCGAAGGAGCTTTGTCTGTTGAGTTCGGCCCGGCCGGATTCATTGCATCCGGAGTGACGATCACCGTCACGTGCCGTGGGGCGCCTGCGCGATCCGTAGATTGATCTTGTTTGCCTTGCCTTGTCCTCCAGTATGTAGCGCAGGTCGGGCGCATTTTCCCGTGCCTTAGTATGCTTGACGCGGCGTCGGGGCATGGCTTGAGTGAAAGGCCGAGAGGCCTCTCTGTCGCGGCCACGAGGTGGCCGGTCAGCCATGTCATGCGCTGGTGATGTAGGTGCTTCCTCCTCTAGTCGGGGTAGCAGCCTGCGCTTTGGGTAACTCTTGGAGGGGCGTTCGAGTTCATACTCTTTGGCCGCAAGGACTTCAGTCCATATGTCAGCTAGCAAATCTTGATCAGCTCTAAGTTGTTGCTGCTTTTTCTTGAGGCTGCTTGCCGTGGCCATAAGCCTGCATTTAAAACGCTCTTGTTTGGCGAGATCCTCTGGCACGACGAACTCGTCGTCTTCGAGGCTTGCCTCGTCTTCAGAGGGAGGCGTATAATTATCGTCCTCAACCTCTTGGTCTGCCGCCCTCTCGTGAGGGCTGGCTTCTCTGTCCTCCTGTGCTGAATCTTGCTGGAGGGGGTATCCTTCGGTGCTATCCGGAGTAGTATTATCTCCCGTGCCGGAATCATCGTTTTTGCTTTGGCGGGATTTAGAGCGGCGCCGCTGACGCCGGCGCTTGGGCTGTTTCTTAGAGGTATCGTCCCCCGCTGTTTCATCACCGTCTCCATCCTTTGGAGTGTCCACCATATATATGTCATATGACGAGGTGGCCTTCCAGCGCCCTACATGTGCTGGTTCTTGTTCGTCTCCTGCATCATCGTCCATGCCGTCGATGTCTTCGGAGTCGAAGTCAAGCATGTCGGTTAAGTCGTCGACAGTGGCTACGAAGTGGGTGGTGGGTGGGTTTTGAATTTCTTCATCGTCCGTATCCCAACCTTGCTGACCGTAGTCCGGCCAGGGCTCTCCTGATAAAGAGAGAGACTTTAGGGAATTCAGGATGTCGCCGAAGGGCGAGTGCTAAAAGATGTCCGCGGCGGTGAACTCCATTATTAGCGCCCAATCGGATTCGATCGGCAGGGGCGCGGGGGGCTCGGAGTTCAGAGAGGAATCCGGCTCCTCGGAGTCACGGGCCATGCAGAGTGCGGGACTGGAGTTCGGCTCGATCACCTCTGAGATCGCAGCCCCTGAGGCAGCGTCCAACCGCTGATCCTCGATCGACGCAGTAGGCTCCGAATCAATGGTCGAAACTGATGCGTGTGCGGCCTCCAAGGCGCTGTTCGGCGGCAGAGCTATATCATGCCCATCGAGACAGTGCGGCGCGCTTGGCTGTGGCTCGAATCCGTTGAAGATCAAGTCCCCGCGGATGTCAGCTGTGTAGTTTAGGCTTCCAAACCTGACCTGATGGCCAGGGGCGTAGCTTTCGATCTGCTCAAGGTGGCCAAGCGAATTGGCCCGCAGTGCGAAGCCGCCGAAGACGAAGATCTGTCCGTGGAGAAAAGTCTCACCCTGGACTGCATCGTTGTTGATGATCGAAGGAGCCATCGGTCCTGAAAGCAATGACACAGAGGAACTCTCAATGAAAGCACCCATGTCGGTGTCAAAACCGGCGGATCTCGGGTAGGGGGTCACGAACTGTGCGTCTAGGCGGATGGTAACAGGAGACAAGGGACACAATGTTTTACCCAGGTTCGGGCCCTCTTGATGGAGGTAAAACCCTACGTCCTGCTCGATTAATATTGATGATATAGGTAGTACAAGAGTAGATCTACCACGAGATTAAGGAGGCTAAACCCTAGAAGCTAGCCTATGGTATGATTGTTGTATGATGAAGTTGTCCTACGGACTAAAATCCTCCGGTTTATATAGACACCGGAGAGGGTTAGGGTTACACAAAGTCGGTTACAATGGTAGGAGATCTTGAATATCCGCATCGCCAAGCTTGCCTTCCACGCCAAGGAAAGTCCCATCCGGACACGGGACGAAGTCTTCAATCTTGTATCTTCATAGTCCTGGAGTCCGGCTGAAGGTATAGTCCGGCTACCCAAACACCCCCTAATCCAGGACTCCCTCAATACCCCTTTGATTATGAACATGAATATGCTTTGTGAGTAGTTACATTTGTTCCTGAGGACATGGGAGAAGTCTTGCTATTAGTAGTCATGTGAATTTGGTATTCGTTCGATATTTTGATGAGATCTATGCTGTCATCCCTCTAGTGGTGTCATGTGAACATTGACTACATGACACTTCACCATTGTTTGGGCCTAGAGGGAGGCATTGGGAAGTAATAAGTAGATGATGGTTTGCTAGAGTGACAGAAGCTTAAACCCTAGTTTATGCGTTGCTTCGTAAGGGGCTAATTTGGATCCATATGTCTCATGCTATGGTTAGGTTTACCTTAATACTTCTGTTGTAGTTGCGGATGCTTGCAATAGGAGTTATTCATAAGTGGGATGTTTGTCCAAGTAAGGACAGCACCCAAGCACCGGTCCACCCACATATCAAATTATCAAAGTACCGAACGCGAACCATATGATCGTGATGAAAACTAGCTTGACGATAATTCCCATGTGTCCTCGGGAGCGCTTTCCTTCATATAAGAGTTTGTCCAGGCTTGTCCTTTGCTACAAAAAGGATTGTGCCATCTTGCTGCACCTTATTTACTTTTATTACTTGCTACTCATTACAAATTACCTTATCACAAAACTATCTGTTACCGATAATTTCAGTGCTTGCAGAGAATACCTTACTGAAAACTGCTTATCATTTCCTTCCGCTCCTCGTTGGGTTCGACACTCTTACTTATCGAAAGGACTATGATAGATCCCCTATACTTGTGGGTCATCAAGACTCCTTTCTGGCGCCGTTGCCGGGGAGTGAAGCGCCCTTGGTAGGTGGAATTTGGTAAGGAAAAATTTATATAGTGTGCTGAAATTTACTTTCACTTGTTACTGTGGAAAGTAATCCTTTGAGGGGCTTGTTCGGGGTATCTTCACCCCGACCGGTAGAGAAAATAGTTGCTCCTCAACCTACTGAACCTACTGAAAATGTTTACTTTGAAATTCCTTCGGGTATGATAGAGAAACTGGTAGCTAATCCTTTTGCAGGAGATGGAACATTACATCCCGACTTACACTTAATCTTTGTGGATGAAGTTTGTGGATTATTTAAGCTTGCAGGTATGCCCGATGATGTTATCAAGAAGAAGGTCTTCCCTTTATCTTTGAAGGGAGATGCATTGACATGGTATAGGCTATGTGATGATATGGGATCATGGGACTATAAGCGATTGAAATTGGAATTTCACTAGAAGTTTTATCCTATGCATCTTGTTCATCGTGATCGTAATTATATATATAATTTTTGGCCTCGCGAAGGAGAAAGCATCGCTCAAGCTCGGGGGAGGCTTAAGTCAATGTTATATTCATGCCCCAATCATGAGCTGTCAAGAGAAATGATTATTCAAAATTTTTATGCTCGGCTTTCTGACAACAATCGCTCCATGCTCGATACTTCTTGTACTGGTTCCTTTATGATGAAGACTATTGAATTCAAATGGAATTTATTGGAGAGAATGAAACGCAACTCTGAAGATTGGGATCTCGGCGAAGGTAAGGAGTCAGGTATGACACCTAAGTTTGACTGTGTTAAATCTTTTATGGATACTGATGTTTTCTGTAAGTTTAGCACTAAATATGGACTTGACTCTGAGATAGTAGCTTCTTTCTGTGAATCTTTTGCTACTCATGTTGATCTCCCTAAGGAGAAGTGGTTTAAATATAATCCTCCCATTGAAACAAAAGTAGTTGCACCTATTAAAGTTGAACAAAAAAACTATCACTTATGATGTTCCTGTTGTTCCCACTGCTTATGTTGAGAAACCACCTTTCCCTGTTAGAATTAAGGATCATGCTAAAGCTTCAACTGTAGTCAACAAGAGTAATATTAGGACACACAAACCCCCTGAGCAAGTTAAAGTTGAACCTAATATTGCTATTGTTAAAGATCTCTTGGCTAATAATATTGATGGGCATGTTATTTACTTTTGTGATGAGACTGCTAGAATTGCTAAACCTGGTGCTAAAGATAAACATAGACCCGTGGTAGGCATGCCTATTATTTCTGTTAAAATAGGAGAACATTGTTATCATGGCTTGTGTGATATGGGTGCTAGTGCTAGTGCAATACCTATTTCCTTATGCAAAGAAATTATGCATGATATTGCACCAGCTGAGATAGAAGATATCGATGTTACCATTAAGCTTTCTAATAGATAGAATATTTCACCAATTGGGATTGTTAGATATGTTGAAGTCTTGTGTGGGAAGGTTAAATATCCTTCTGATTTTATTGTTCTTGGTTCCCCACAAGATAGCTTTTGTCCCATTATATTTGGTAGACCCTTCTTGAATACTGTTAATGCTAAGATAGACTGTAATAAGGATATTGTTTCTGTTGGTTTAGGGGATATGTCTCATGAGTTTAATTTTGCTAAGTTTAGTAGACAACCCCGTGATGAGGAATTTCTTAGTAAAGATGAAATTATTGGTCTTGCTTCTATTGACGTGCCTCCTACTGATCCTTTAGAACAATATTTACTAGACCATGAGAATGATATGTTTATGAATGAAAGAAGGGAAATTGATGAAGTATTCTTTAAACAAGGACCTGAAACACAATTTGCCTGTTGAAATCCTAGGGGATCCTCCTCCACCCAAGGGTGATCCCATGTTTGAGCTTAAACCATTACCTGATACTCTTAAATATGCTTATCTTGATGAAAAGAATATATATCCTGTTATTATTAGTGCTAACCTTTCAGAGCATGAAGAAAAGAAATTATTGAAAACCCTGAAGAAGCACCGTGCTGCTATTGGATATACTCTTGATGATCTTAAGGGCATTAGTCCCACTCTATGTCAACACAAAATAAACTTAGAGAAAGATGCCAAACCAGTTATTGATCACCAACGACGGCTGAATCCTAAGATGAAAGAAGTGGTAAGAAAAGAAATACTAAAGCTCCTTGAGGCAGGTATAATTTATCCCATTGCTGATAGTTAGTGGGTAAGCCCTGTCCATTGTGTCCCTAAGAAGGGAGGTATTACCGTAGTTCCTAATGATAAAGATGAATTGATTCCGCAAAGAATTATTACAGGTTATAGGATGGTAATTGGTTTCCGCAAATTAAATAAGGCTACTAAAAAAGATCATTACCCCTTACCTTCTATTGATCAAATGCTAGCAAGATTATCCAAACTTACACTTTTTTGCTTTCTAGATGGTTACTCTGGTTTCTCTCAAATACCCGTGTCAGCTGATGATCAAGCAAAGACCACTTTTACTTGCCCTTTCAGTACTTCTGCTTATATACGTATGCATTTTGGTTTATGTAATGCACCTGCTACCTTTCAAAGATGCATGATGGCTATATTCTATGACTTTTGTGAAAAGATTTGTGAGGTATTCATGGATGATTTCTCCGTTTATGGATCCTCTTTTGATGATTGCTTGGGCAACCTTGGTCAAGTTTTGCAGAGATGTGAAGAGACTAATCTTGTTCTGAATTGGGAGAAATGCCACTTTATGGTTAATGAAGGTATTGTCTTGGGGCATAAAATTTCTGAAAGAGGCATTGAAGTTGATAAATCTAAAGTTGATGCTATTGAAAAGATGCCATGTCCCAAGGACATTAAAGGTATAAGAAGCTTCCTTGGTCACGCCGGTTTTTATAGGAGGTTCATTAAGGACTTCTCAAAAATTTCTCGGCCTCTGAATAATCTATTACAAAAAGATATTCCTTTTGTCTTTGATGATGATTGCGTAGAAGCATTTGACATACTTAAGAAAGCATTGATTTCTACACCTATTATTCGGCCACCTGATTGGAATTTACCCTTTGAAATTATGTGTGATGCTAGTGATTATGTTGTAGGTGCTGTTCTAGGGCAAAGAGTTGATAAGAAATTAAATGTTATTCAATATGCTAGTAAAACTCTAGACAATGCCCAGAGAAATTATGCTACTACTGAAAAAGAATTTTTAGCAGTTATATTTGCTTGTGATAAGTTCATACCTTATATTGTTGATTCTAAAGTAACTATTCACACTGATCATGCTGCTATTAAATACCTTATGGAAAAGAAAGATGCTAAACCTAGACTTATTAGATGGGTTCTCCTGCTACAAGAATTTGATTTGCATATTATTAATAAACAGGGAGCTGAGAACCCCGTTGCAGACAACTTGTCTAGGTCAGAAAATGTTCTTGATGACCCACTACCTATTGATGATAGCTTTCCTGATGAACAATTAAATGTCATAAATGCTTCTCGAACTGCTCCATGGTATGCTGGACGTTGTGTACCTGAGCATGAACAGGAATAGATCCTACACAAGTGTCACTCTGAGGCTTATGGAGGACACCATGCTGGAGATAGAACTGCACATATGGTATTGCAATCCGGTTTTTATTGGCCTACTCTCTTCAAGGATGCCCGTGAGTTTGTCTTGTCTTGTGATGAATGTCAAAGAATTGGTAATATTAGTAGACGTCAAGAAATGCCTATGAATTATTCACTTGTTATTGAACCATTTGATGTTTGGTGCTTTGATTATATGGGACCTTTTCCTTCCTCTGATAGGTATACACATATTTTAGTTGCTGTTGATTACGTTACTAAGTGGGTAGAAGTGCTACCTCTTGAGCACTACATTGGTTTTCCCTTGAAGAGGAAAGGGTGATGCAGTAAAGCAGTATAAGTATTTCCCTCAGTTTTTGAGAACCAAGGTATGAATCCAGTAGGAGATCATGCTCAAGTCCCACGCACCTACACACAAAAAATAAGAACCTCGCAACCAACGCGATAAAGGGGTTGTCAAGCCCTTCTCAGTCACTTACGAGAGTGAGATCTGATAGATATGATAAGATAATTTTTTGGTATTTTTATGATAAAGAGAAATATAGATGCAAAGTAAAATAAACAACAAAGGAAATAACTAAGTATTTGAAGATTAATATGATGGAAAATAGACCCGGGGGCCATAGGTTTCACTAGTGGCTTCTCTCAAGAGCATAAGTATCACGGTGGGTAAACGAATTACTGTCGAGCAATTGATAGAATTGAGCATAGTTATGAGAATATCTAGGTATGCTCATGTATATAGGCATCATGTTTGAGAAAAGTAAACCGACTCGTGCATGCATCTACTACTATTACTCCATACATCGACTGCTATCCAGCATGCATCTAGAGTATTAAGTTCAAGAGAACATAGTAATGTTTATGGAAGATGACATGATGTAGAGGGATAAACTCACGCAATATGATATAAACCCCATCTTTTTATCCTCGATGGCAATAATACAATACGTATTGGTTCCCTTTCTGTCACTGGGATCGAACACCGCAAGATTGAACCCAAAGCTAAGCACTTCTCCCATTGCAAGAAAGATCAATCTAGTAGGCCAAACGAAATTGATAATTCGAAGAGACTTGCAAAGATAAACCAATCACACATAAAAGAATTCAGAGGAGAATCAAATATTGTTCATAGATAATTTGTATCAAAAACCCACAATTCATAGGATCTCGACAAACACACCGCAAAAGAAGATTACATCGAATAGATATCCAAGAAAATCGAGGAGAACTTTGTATTGAGATCCAAAGAGAGAGAAGAAGCCATCTAGCTAATAACTATGGATCCGTAGGTCTGAAGTAAACTACTCACACATCAAAGGAGAGGCCATGGAGTTGATGTAGAGGCCCTCCATGATCAATGCCCCCTCCGGCAGAGCTCTGGAAAAGGCCCCGAGATGGGATCTCTCGTGTACAGAAGGTTGCGGCGGTGGAATTAGGTTTTCGTGGTGCTCCTGGATGTTTGGGGGGTACGTGGATATATATAGGAGGAAGAAGTACGTCAGTGGAGCAACGAAGGGCCCACGAGGGTGGAGGGTGCGCCCCCTGCCTTGTGCCTTCCTCCCTTGTTTCTTGACGGCCACTCCAAGTCTCCTGGATCACGTTTGTTGAGAAAATCACGTTCCCGAAGGTTTCATTCTATTTGGACTCCATTTGATATTCCTTTTCTTCGTAACCCTAAAATAGGCAAAAAAAGGCAATTTGGGCTGGGCCTCCGGTTAGTAGGTTAGTCCCAAAAATGATATAAAAGTGTAAAATAAAGCCCATTAACATCCAAAATAGATAATATAATAGCATGGGGCAATCAAAAATTATAGATACGTTGGAGACGTATCAAGAAGCTATTCCAACTAGTAGTGCTGATCATAACACCTCTATTAAGATGCTTAAAGAAGTTATTTTCCCGAGGTTTGGAGTCCCTAGATATTTAATTACTGATGGTGGTTCACACTTTATTCATGGTGCTTTTCGTAAAATGCTTGCTAAGTATGATGTTAATAATAGAATTGCATCTCCTTATCACCCGCAGTCTAGTGGTCAAGTAGAATTGAGTAACAAAGAGCTCAAATTAATTTTGCAAAAGACTATTAATAGATCTAGAAAGAATTGGTCCAAGAAACTTGATGATGCATTATGGGCCTATAGAACTGCATATAAAAATCCTATGGGTATGTCTCCGTATAAAATGGTTTATGGCAAAGCATGTCACTTACCTCTTGAGCTAGAACATAAGGCATATTGGGCCATTAAAGAGCTCAATTATGATTTCAAGCTTGTCCGTGAGAAGAGGTTATTTGACATTAGCTCACTTGATGAATGGAGAACCCAGGCCTATGAGAATGCCAAACTGTTTAAAGAAAAAGTTAAAAGATGGCATGACAAAAGGATACAAAAGCGTGAGTTTAATGTAGGTGATTATGTATTGCTATAAAACTCTCGTTTAAGATTTTTTGCAGGCAAACTTCTCTCTAAATGGGAAGGTCCTTACATTATCGAGGAGGTCTATTGTTCCGGTGCGATAAAAATCAACAACTTCGAAGGCACAAATCCGAGGATGGTAAACGATCAAAGAATCAAACACTATATCTCAGGTAATCCCATAAAATGTTGAAACTAATATTATTGAAACCGTAACCCCGAAGGAATACATAAGGGACACTTTCTAGAACGTTTCAGACTCCGAAAAGGAATAGGTACGTGGTACGGTAAGTAAACCGACTCCAAAACAGTTCTAATGGCAATTTTTCTCCATTTTGGAATATTTAAGAAAATAGGAAAATAAGAAGCAGACCGGAAAGGACACGGGGATTCCACGAGGGTGGAGGGCGCACCCTACCCCCTTGGGCGTGCCCCCTGCCTCGTGGGCACCTCGTGTGCTCTCCGGACTCCGTTTTCTTGCACGATACTTCTTTTGGTCGATAAAAATGCATTATATAATCTCCCTAAGGTTTTGACCACCGTATCACGCAAATATCTCTTGTCTTTGTTTCGAGCTATTTTTCTGACAGATCTAGGTCGACATGTCGTCTTCAAGTGCCCCCAAGGACAAGTTCTTCGAGAAGGTCATCAACCCCTACCTCGCGGAGGTGCTGCAACACCTTCAAACCATTGAGATGCATGAGGGGTTGTTGCACATCCGCGATGTTGAGGGACCAAGGAGGTCCGGAAGCACAAAGGCAAGGCTCGAGGCATTGGAGCAACAAGTTTTCAAGTATGAGGAGATGGTGGAGCATGGACTCGACTCCAATCACATCATGATCACGGAGTTCACAAACAACCACAAGCTGGACGTCAAGGACATTGGGGAGGTCATCTTCAAGCTTCATGAGAAAATCGAGCACTTCCAAGCCCAGATCTATGACCTGCAAAATCAAAACTGTGAGTATGAATATAGATTCAAGAGGATGAGTTTGGCTGCAGATTTGAGGATTTAGGAGACTCGATCATCCTTCTACGATGGTGAGCCTATGCCTTGGAAGAGGGACGACAAGCCTACATCATCAACAACTCCACCTTCTTCACCAACAAAGAAGAACTGAGTGTCTGGTATGGGCACTCCCCTTGGCAACTGCCAAGCTTGAGGGAGTGCCCCGATATCGTATCACCATCACAACTTTTATCTCTACCGTTTTTCTTAGTTCGATCCTTTTGATAATATCTTGATCCAGTAGAATAAAGTTTTAGTATGATCTAGTTGTGAGTTTTGCTTTATGATCCTTGTATGTAATCGAGTCCGTGAGCTATATATATAATAAAGATTAGTGTTGAGTCAAGGGCTTGATTATTTTGCTATGATATTGAGGGAATTAAATAAAATAAAAGAGAACAAATAAAAAGAAACAAAGAGATCATATGGATCTTATGGAAAGTAATGAGCTCACATATAAAGAGTACGATGAATAAAAGTTGTTGAGAGTTGACAAACATAGTTTTGGTCATCGTTGCAATGAATAGGAAGTAATAAAGAAAGAGAGGTTCACATATAAATATACTATCTTAGACATCTTTTATGATTGTGAGTACTCATTATAGTATGACATGTTAAGAGTTGACGTTGGACAAGGAGACAGCGTAATGGGTTATGTTTTCTTACATCTGAGATAAACTATATTGTCATGGATCATCCAACATGTTGAGCTTGCCTTTCCCTCTCATGCTAGCCAATTTCTTTGCACCAAGTAGAGATACTACTTGTGCTTCCAAATATCCCTAAACCCAGTTTTGCCATGAGAGTCCACCATATCTACCTATGGATTGAGTAAGATCCTTCAAGTAAGTTGTCATCGGTGCAAGCAATAAAAATTGCTCTCTAAATATGTATGACTTATTAGTGTGGAGAAAATAAGCTTTATACGATCTTGTGATATGGAAGAAATAAAAGCGACAGACTGCATAATAAAGGTCCATATCACAAGTGGCAATATAAAGTGACGTTCTTTTGCATTAAGATTTTGAGCATCCAACCATAAAAGCGCATGACAACCTCCGCTTCCCTCTGCGAAGGGCCTATCTTTTACTTTTATCTTCTACCTTACATGAGAGTCATGGTGATCTTCACCTTTCCTTTTTACATTTTATTCGTTGGCAAGCACAATGTGTTGGAAAGATCCTGATATATATAGCTAACTGGATGTGATTCTTCTTGAACTATTATTGTTGACATTACCCTTGAGGTAAAACATTGGGAGGCAAAACTATAAGCCCCTATCTTTCTCTATGTCCGATTAAAACTTCATACCCATAAATATTGCGTGAGTGTTAGCAATTGTGAAAGACTAAAAGATGGTTGAGTATGTGGACTTGCTGAAAAGTTCTTATATTGACTCTTCCCTATGTTATGATAAATTGCAATTGCCTCAATGACTGAGATTAGAGATTGTTGGTTCTCAATGAAGTTTATGATTCATACTTGAAATTGTGATTGAATTGTTACTTTAGCATAAGAGATCATATGACAATATATATATTGTTGTTCTAAGAATGATCATGATGCCCTCATGTCCGTATTTTATTTTTATCGACACCTCTATCTCTAAACATGTGGACATATTTTTTGATTTCGGTGTTCGCTTGAGGACAAGCGAGGGCTAAGCTTGGGGGAGTTGATACGTCCATTTTGCATCATGCTTTTATATCGATATATATTGCATTATGGGCTGCTATTACACATTATGTCACAATACTTATGCCTATTCTCTCTTATTTTACAAGGTTTACATGAAGAGGGAGAATGCCGACAGCTGGGATTTTGGGCTGGAAAAGGAGCAAATATTAGAGACCTATTCTGCACAGCTCCAAAAGTCCTGAAACTTCACGAAAGTTATTTCCAGAATATATAAAAAATATTGAGCGCAAGAAGTACCAGAGGGGGGCCACCCACCAGCCACGAGGGTGGGGGGCATGCCCCCTGCCTCGTGGGCCCCCTGGTGGCCCTCCGATGCCCATCTTCTGCTATATGAGGTATTTCGTCTGAGAAAAATAAGAAGCAAGCTTACGGGATAAACTCCGCCGCCACGAGGCGGATCCTTGGTGGAACAAATCTAGGGCTCTGGCGGAGCTATTCAGTCGGGGAAACTTCCCTCCCGGAGGGGGAAATCATCACCATCGTCATCACCAACGATCCCCTCATCGGGAGGGGTTCAATCTCCATCAACATGTTCACCAGCACCATCTCATCTCAAACCCTAGTTCATCTCTTGTATCCAATCTTTGTATCCAAACCTCAGATTGGTACCTGTGGTTTGCTAGTAGTATTGATTACTCCTTGTAGTTGATGCTAGTTGGTTTACTTGGTGGAAGATCATATGTTCAGATCCACTATGCATATTTATACCCGTCGGTGTCAAAATCGGCGGATCTTGGGTAGGGGGTCCCGAACTGTGCGTCTAGGCGGATGGTAACAGGAGGCAGGGGACATGATGTTTATCCAGGTTTGAGCCCTCTTGATGGAGGTAATACCCTACGTCCTGCTTGATTATTCTTGATGATATGAGTAGTACAAGAGTTGATCTACCACGAGATCGAAGAGGCTAAACCCTAGAAGCTAGCCTATGGTATGATTGTTGTTGTTGGTCCTACGGACTAAACCCTCCAGTTTATATAGACACCGGAGGGGGCTAGGGTTACACAGAGTCGGTTACAAGAAAGGAGATCTACATATCCGTACTGCCAAGCTTGCCTTCCACGCCAAGGAGAGTCCCATCCAGACATGGGACGAAGTCTTCAATCTTGTATCTTCATAGTCCAATAGTCCGGCCAAAGGATATAATCCGGCAGTCCCCCTAATCCAGGACTCCCTCCGTAGCCCCTGAACCAGGCTTCAATGACGATGAGTCCGACGCGCAGATTGTCTTCGGCATTGCAAGGCAGGTTCCTCCTCCGAATATTTCATAGAAGATTTTGAACACAAGGATCGTGTCCGGCTCTGCAAAACAAGTTCCACATACCACTGTAGAGAGAATAATATTTCCATAAATCTAATCTGCTGACGTACCCCGTAGTATGACATCATACCACATCCAGTTCTTTATTCGAACCGTTTTTCATAACCAATCTCAGTGTGTTTCATGAGGCGGTTTCCTTGGCACGTCTTGTCGAAGTAGAGATCGTGTCCCCTTTATTACGGGATTCTCATCAATACGAACGTGGGTAACCCAACCGTGCCTATTGGCAGGACTCCTAGATCTTAGGCAAGTCCCAAACGGTCACGAGGAGGACGCTTGATATTCACCCTCTTTATAAAGGGGACAAGGCTTTTTCTTTTTTCCCTCTCGTGCTCAATCAAATCCTCCCCCCGCCTCGAGTTCTAACACCCAAAACTCAGGTTAGGTGCTTCGGACCCTCAACTATGTCCGGATCCAATCTTCAAGGTCGGTGGATGCCTTCCTCCATCACGGAGGAGGACATCAAGAGGTTGAGAGAGGCTAGATATCTGACCGCCGAAATTTCGCATCGGCTGCCCGCCCGAGGGCAGGTCGTCCCTACTCCCGAACCCAACGAGAGCGCCGTGTTCGTCTCCCACTTCCTCCGAGGACTAGGCCTCGCTCTGGATCCCTTTGTTAGGGGTCTTATGTTCTATTACGGGCTAAATTTTCACGATCTAGCCCCGGATTCCCTTCTTCACATCTCGACATTTATCATCGTATGTGAGGCCTTCCTCCGCATTACCCCTCACTTCGGCCTGTGGCTCAAGACCTTCGATGTGAAGCCGAAGATGATCAAGGGGCAGTGATACGTCTCCGTCGTATCTACTTTTCCAAACACTTTTGCCCTTGTTTTGGACTCTAACTTGTATGATTTGAATAGAACTAACCCGGACTGACGCTGTTTTCAGCAGAATTACCATGGTGTTGTTTTATGTGCAGAAAACAAATATTCTCGGAATGACCTAAAACTCCAAGGAACATCTTAGAAAAAACAATAAAAAATGCTCGCCAAAGATGAAGACCGGGGGGCCACACCCTTCTCACGAGGGTGGGCCCCCCCATAGGGCGCGCCACCCTACCTCGTGGGCCCCCTGTTGCATCTCCGACTCCAACTCCACCTTCATATATTGAGTTTCGATGAGAAAAAAATAAGAGAGAAGAAATCATCGCGTTTTACGATACGGAGCCGCCGCCAAGCCCTAAAACCTCTCGGGAGGGCTGATCTAGAGTCCGTTCGGGGCTCCGGAGAGGGGGATTCGTCGCCGTCGTCATCATCAACCATCCTCCATCAACAATTTCATGATGCTCACCGCCGTGCGTGAGTAATTCCATCGTAGGCTTGCTGGACGGTGATGGGTTGGATGAGATTTATCATGTAATCGAGTTAGTTTTGTTAGGGTTTGATCCCTAGTATCCATTATGTTCTAAGATTGATGTTGCTATGACTTTGCCATGCTTAATGCTTGTCACTAGGGCCCGAGTGCCATGATTTCAGATATGAACCTATTATGTTTTCATGAATATATGTGATTTCTTGATCCTATCTTGCAAGTCTATAGTCACCTACTATGTGTTATGATCCAGCAACCCCGAAGTGACAATAATCGGGACCACTCCCGGTGATGACAATAGTTTGAGGAGTTCGTGTATTCACTATGTGCTAATGCTTTGTTCTGGTTCTCTATTAAAAGGAGGCCTTAATATCCCTTAGTTTCCAATAGGACCCCGCTGCCACGGGAGGGTAGGACAAAAGATGTCATGCAAGTTCTTTTCCATAAGCACGTATGACTATTTACGGAATACATGCCTACATTACATTGATGAATTGGAGCTAGTTCTATGTCACCCTATGTTATGACTGTTACATGATGAACCGCATCCGGCATAATTATCCATCACTGATCCGGTGCCTACGAGTTTTCCATATACTGGTTTACGCTTATTTACTTTCCCGCTGCTACTGTTACAATCACTACAAAATACCAAAAACATTACTTTTGTTGTCTTTACTTTTGTTGCCACTACCACCACTATCATATTACTTTGCTACTAAACACTTTGCTGCAGATACTAAGTTTCCAGGTGTGGTTGAATTGACAACTCAGCTTCTAATACTTGAGAATATTCTTTGGCTCCCCTTGTGTCGAATCAATAAATTTGGGTTGAATACTCTACCCTCAAAAGCTGTTGCGATCCCCTATACTTGTGGGTCATCAAGACTAATTTCTGGCGCCGTTGCCGGGGAGCATAGCTCTATTCTTTGAGTCACTTGGGATTTATATCTGCTTATCATTATGAAGAACTTGAGAGATCCAAAAACCAAGATCTATCCCTCAACTACGAGGGGAGGAAAGGAACTACCATCTAGCTCTGCACTTGAGTCACCTTTTGTTATGAGTAAGCTTGCGACACCTAAACCTGCTTCTGCTATTCGTTCTGATATGTCACATGTTATTGATGATGCTACTTCTGCTATACATGATACTTATGATGAAACTACCTCTATGCCTGATACTACTATGCCACTTAGTGATTTTCTCGAGGAACGACTTGCTAGGGCTAGAGAGATTGAAAATATTGAATCTGAATATGATGATGATAGTGATGATGAAAATATGCCTGTTATTCCTGAGGGCTATCTTTTTGATACAGAATCTTCTGCCGCTATTTTTGCTTGCAAAGATAGATATGAGCTTAAGAGGTTATTAATTAAATGGAACAAAGAATCACTTAGAGATAAAATGAGACCTGACCCTGCTTTTGCTACTTCACCTATATGTGTTCCTGATAAGGATTTTGAATTCTCTGTTGATCCTGATATAATTACTTTAGTTGAATCTGATCCGTTTTATGGCTATGAATCTGAAACTGTTGTGGCACATCTTACTAAGTTAAATGATATAGCTGCCCTGTTCACTAATGATGAGAGATCACGTTACTTCTATATACTCAAAATATTTTCGTTCTCATTAAAGGGTGATGCTAAGATATGGTTTAATTCTCTTGAACCTGGTTGTGTGCATAGTCCCCAGGATATGATATATTACTTCTCTGCTAAATATTTCCCTGCTCATAAGAAACAAGCTGCTTTGAGGGAAATATACAACTTCGTGCAAATTAAAGAAGAGAGTCTCCCACAAGCTTGGTGGAGGCTTCTCAAGTTACTTAATGCTTTGCCTGATCATCCTCTTAAGAAACCTGAAATACTTGATATCTTTTATAATGGACTAATCGATGCTTCCAGAGATTACCTGGATAGTTGTGCTGGTTCTCTTTTCAGGGAAAGAACGCCGGATGAAGCTGAAATTCTATTCAATAATATGTTGACAAATGAAAATAATTGGGCACCTCCTGAGCCAGCTCCTGAGCCATCTCCTGCTCCAATTACTAAGCCTATTCCTAAACCAACTCCGAAGAAGATAGGTGTTCTATTTCTCAGTTCCGAAGATATGCAAGAGGCAAAGAAATCTATGAAAGAAAAAGGTATTAAAGCTGAAGACGTTAAGAATTTACCTCCTATTGAAGAAATACATGGTCTTAATATACCGCGTGTTGAAGAAACATATGATCTTAATTATTTATTTACTGAAGAACCTCCTGATCCCGATATCCCGACACAGGTAGTAAAGGTAAATTCTCTCTATAGATATGATAAAGCTGAAATCCCTCCTACTAAAATTGCTAGTCTATGCTTGGATGAGTTTGATAACTTTATGTTTAAACAAGACAACTTCAATGCTTATTTTGGTAGACAATTAAAATAAAATGCTTATATGATTAGACGATTGGGTGATTATATGGCTGATATTAAAGGTGAACTTAAACTTGTTAGCAAACATGCTTCTATGGTTACCACTCAAGTAGAACAAGTACTTAAGGCTCAAAAAGAAGTACTTAATGAAATGAATAGTAAGAAAAATGATTATGTTGTTAGAGTGGCTACTAGAACTGGTAGAATGACTAAGGAACCTTTGTATCCTGAAGGCCACCCTAAGAGAATCGAGCAAGATTCTCAAAGAAATAATATTGATGTTCCTAGTTCTTCTAAAAGAAGAAGAAGAAAAATGATAGAACTGTGCAAACTTCTAGTGAACCTATTGCTGAACCACCTGATAATCCAAATGATATATCTATGTCTGATGTTGAAACACAATCTGGTAATGAACATGAACCTAGTAAAAATATTAATGATGATGCTCAACCTAGTAATGATAATGATGTAGAAATTGAACCTGCTGTTGATCTTGATAACCCACAATCAAAGAATCAACGTTATGATAAAAGAGACTTTGTTGCTAGGAAACATGGTAAAGAAAGGGAACCTTGGGTTCAAAAACCCATGCCTTTTCCTCCGAAACCATCCAAGAAAAAGGATGATGAGGATTTTGAGCACTTTGCTCAAATGATTAGGCCTATCTTTTTGCGTATGAGATTAACTGATGTGCTCAAAACAAATCCTTATGCTAAATATATGAAGGATATCATTACTAATAAAAGAAAGATACCGGAAGCTGAAATTTCCACCATGCTTGCTAATTATACTTTTAAGGTTGGAATACCAAAGAAACTTGGAGACCCCGGAGTACCTACTATACCTTGCTCCATTAAAAGAAATTATATTAAAACTGCTTTATGTGATCTTGGAGCCGGTGTTAGTGTTATGCCTCTCTCTTTATATCGTAGACTTGACTTGAATAAGCTGACACCTATTGAAATATCTTTGCAAATGGCTGATAAATCAACTGCTATACCTGTCGGTATCTGTGAGGATGTGCCTGTTGTGGTTGCAAACGTTACTATTTTAACGGACTTTGTTATTCTTGATATTCCTGAGGATGATAGTATGTCTATTATTCTTGGAAGACCTTTTCTTAATACTGCAGGGGCTGTTATTGATTGCAACAAAGGCAATGTCACTTTTCATGTTAATGGTAATGAGCATACGGTACACTTTCCGAGGAAACAACCTCAAGTTCATAGTATCAACTCTATTGGAAAAATTCCATCGATTATATTTGGAGGTTTTGAATTTCCTCTTCCTACTGTCAAAAAGAAATATGATATTCTTATTATTGGGGATGTGCATATCCCCATTGAGGTAACTTAGTGTTATTCGAAATTTCTCCGGTTTCATGATTATCGGCATGATTTTGTTAACAAGACTTGATCAACCTTGTTAGTGGATTCTTTTTGATGAGCACGAGATGGATGAAACTAGAAGCACAAAACTTCTGTACCCCACTTTTACTTTCTGTTATTTATATTAAATAAAGTAAAAATAGTATTTTCTGTCTCTTTCCTGACTTATCTGTGCAATATGAAAATATCCCGAAAATAAAAGTCCACAGAATGCCATGCCAATTTAATATGATTTTTTCGGGAATATTTGAGGATTTACTGTGCAAAAATTACCGCGGGAGGAGCTGCCACCTGGCCACGAGGGTGGTGGGCGGCCCCCCTATGGGGCGCGCCCCTCTGCCTCATGGGCCCACGGTGGCCCTCCTCCACTTATCCTAGCACCCATCTTCTTCCTCTATCTCACACAAACCCGAAAAACCAACTCAAGCACGAGTTCCAGCCACTTTTGCTCTGATTTTCGATCTCCTTGCTCAAAGCACGTCTCGCAAAACTGCTTGGGGAGATTATTCCTTGGTATGTGACTCTTCCATTGGTCCAATTAGTTTTTGTTCTAGTGCTTTATTCTTTGCAAATTTGTGCTGCATAGGTGACCATGTTATTGAGCTTGCATGTCAAATTTACATGGTTCCAAGTAGTACTAATGCTTGATATAGGCTCTAGGCACTTGTAGGAGTAGTTGCTATTAGTTTTATTGAGTTTGGTTCACTTTTATTTTGAAGTTACTAAAAATTTCAGAATTTTTCAGAAAATGATGAGGAGATTATTGAGGGGCTCATTGAGCCAAAGCTCGAAGGAAAAGGCACCGAAGCCTAAGTATAATTTGCCACGCACCGCGGAGATTCGGGCGTGTGAATGGCCTTCTGAAGATTTCTTGAGAGCAGCCGGTATCTATGAAGATTTTCATGAATTGGCTCACAATGCAGGCCTCACCGCTTTCCTCCACGACCAATGCGATCAGTATCTCTTACTCACAAATACCTTTGTGCAAAACTTTCATTTTCATTCTAGGAACTCACCACCTACGGTGGAGTTTCATTTATATGATGAGCATAAGGAGATGTCACTTTATGATTTATGTCGAATTTGTTTAGTCCCTTTTGAGGGCAAGACAGAAGAACCACATCATGATGATGTGGCTGGGTTTATTGATAATATCACTGTAGGAGAAACCAGGAAGGTTTCCGACGCACGAATCACTAGCATACATTTTCCTGTTTTGCGTTACTTTGCATTATTTGCTAGTCGTTGTTTAATTGGATGCGGAAATTCTGGAAACCTTAGTATCCCTGATTTAATTATTCTGCTCCATGGTTTATATAGTGATAACACTTTTAGTTTGGGCGGTATTATTGCTAGACGGTTAAATATGAACCGTAGTAAGGGCCCCTTCTTTGGAGGCATCTATGCCACACGCCTAGCCGCACATTTTAACATACCTATTAGGCATGCTGAGAAGGAAGAAAAGGTGCTGCCCCATGTTTATCTAGATCATAAAAGTATGGTGGAACATGATTTTATTGTTAAAAATAGGGCGGGGGAGCTTAAATATCAATTGTTCTTTAATAAACATCATCCTGAGACTATTACCTTGCCTGCTCCTTCTTTGTTTGATTTGACTGCAGGCGCGTACCTTGTTCCGTTGATGGTATTCACGCCTACCAGAACCCTGCACCAGTCGAGGAGCCAGAACAGGAACCACAAGATGAGCCTCCACGAGAATCTGTTTATTCTTGGGATCCAGAGATGACTGTGAGCCAGTGGCAGCCAGAGTCTTCTTCTTCATCCAACTATCCTTCCTCATCACAGTACGACCCCAACAACTATTATTATGGATATCCGCCAGGCCAGTCGTGGCCATAGACCAACTTAGGCCAAAAGCCTAAGCTTGGGGGAGTACGTATTTTGGGCCCAGATAAATCTGTTTTTTTTCAAAGTTGTAGTTTGGGCCCAGATAAATGTTCACTTTATCGGGCTTGATTTTAGGAACCCGGAAAAATTTATTTCGTGATTTTTGGAGTCTGTTTAGTATTTCTTTTTATTTTTCTTCCGAGCGGATTTATAAAAAAAAACTCGTAACCGACTCCGGGCCGTACCCGGCCAGGAAACCTCCGCCCGGGGCGCCTTTAAATAGCGCCCGAGCCGGCCCGAGGAGAGCCCAGCCGCCACCGCCTAAACCTAACCCTAGCGCCGCCCCAGCCCGCCGCCGCCGCTGCCGCCGCCCGCCGCCGCCGCTGCCGCCGCCCGCCGCCGCCGCTGCCGGAGCCGCACGCCTTTCGAGGTTCGCCGCCGCCTCGTTTTCCGTGCTGTAAAAAAATTCTGTTAAAAAAAATTCTGTTCGTCGTTTTTCTTTTTCGTCGGATTTTCCGCGGTTATTTTCTGATCGCGATTTCTGATCCGATTTTCGTTTTAGTATAACTTTTCGCTCGTTTATCAGAATCAGGCGATTCAAGCGCCTTGAGTTTCGTCTCGAAACCCTCTTTCCGAATAATCAACTTAAATAAGTTTTTGCTACTGTAAAATTTGCCCTAGTTCCAGATTACTAGAACAAAGTTGTTTTCTTTCGCCGTTTGATTTCTTTTGCTTCGTTCGATTTGATTCTTTTTGCCAACCAGGGTTCTTAAGTTGAACTTTCTGGTTAGATCTTCTATTTGAGTTTTACCTGTGCATTAGATGAGTACTTATTGTATGCTTGTTGTTTGTCCGCGATAGAATACCCGGAGTGCACCGCCTGTTACTTCGAATCTCTAGGTTTTGCGGATCATCAGCAAGGCAAGTAACACTTTGATCATACCTTTTCTACAACCCAGTTTTATTGCATTAGATCAATCTTCACACATTGCATGATTAGGATCTAATTAAACTGTGGGATGGGAAGTAGATGAGGTAGTACCTATTACCTGTTTATTTTCAAACCTTTGGGAGTTACTTCTACGTTTTCTTATTTTGCCATGCTATGCTAGTAGACGTGGATTGGGTGAGTGATATCCATGACAGATGTGAGATTTTATAATTAAAGGTTTATATAAGGTGGCAACCTAACACACATCTGGGTGGATTGAGGCACCTGGGGTATCCAGGACTTGCCTGTTTTCTTTTGGACCGCCACCCAGGCTCAAAGGGATCATGAGATTATTCATACTAGAAACTTCCGTGTGCAGCCACAAGCCATTATGGGCTCTGGCATGGTCGACTAAGTTGTGCGAACTCTTACAGTGGTAGACTAGCAGATGTAGGGGATGTAGGTGGTACGGTCTATCATGTCATAAGGTGCTAGCGCTTCTGAAAGACTATGTCTCGGTCATCCGTCTTCTCAAACACCATGTAGTGCGAGAAACCAAACGGAGGCGATCGAGTCTTGTGGGGAAAAGTGCGCAAACCTCTGCAGAGTGTAACAAACTAATCATGGTTAGCCGTGTCCCCGGTTATGGACATCTTGAGTATCTGGTACCTGGATTATCATGTGAATCTCAACATGTTACTCTAAATTAATTTTGATGGGTTTTAATGATGTTACTTAATTGGGATTGAGGATGCTGTCAACCATTCTCAATGTTTCACAACCACCATGATAGTAATTAAATTTATTCCTTTGAAGTAGGGAAAAATTGGCTTTAGCAAAAACTGTAACCATAGAGCTTTCCACCAGCCAAATATGCATATGGTATAGTTGTTGCATTCCATTACTCTCTATGTGTTACCTTGCCAGCATATTCCATGTGCTGACCCGTTTTCGGGCTGCAACGTTAATGTTGCAGACTTTTCAGACGACGATTAAGGAGTTTTAGGTCGTGGTTCTATACTCAGTGATGCCGTTGGAGTTGATGGACTCACTTATCTTCCAAGCCTTCCGCTGTTATCGACACTAGATGGCCTTAAGCCACATTTATTGTAATAAGTTCTCTTTTGAGACTCCCGATGTAATAAGTGTGTGATTGCTACTCTGCTATAAATCCTCCGAGTACTGTGTGGTGTCAGCATTACTGATCCAGGGATGACACCGGAGCACAGAGATCAGACTGTTTGAGGTCTGGTCGCTACAGAGATGGTATCAGAGCCAGGTTGACTGTAGGACACGACCACTAAGCTAAAGACCTAGATCACTACTCACTCTCTTCTCTTCTGACTTCTCATCTTTTCTACTCTTTAGGACGGCGGATGCAAGGAACAAGTTCGCCCAACCGGATGAAGATACACCCTTTGGACGCCACTTGAAGGAAGTCACTAGATACCTGAACATAGGAATACCAAGCTTCACGGGAACCTACAAGGCCACTTTACCTGAAGAAGAGCGCTGGATGATTCAAGTTCAAGTTCCAGGAAGGACGTTCATGCCAGTCACTGAGCCCATAGAGTTTTCTTTTGATGCACTAACTTGGAGTCTAGGAAAGAGTATGGCAGCTCACATTGCCATGGGATGCATTGGAGAAGTCTACCGCAAGGATCTCAAGGATACTATCTACCAGATTTGTGGGCGCCGAGATGAGCACTAGGAGATGATCAGCACCAGGAAAGATAGATCAATTGCAGCTTTTATTCAGGAGTTAAACCAGCACATTCGACGACAGGAGAATCAGATGTGCGCCGACATGATAGATCTGAAGAAGGCTAAGACTAGAATCAAGGAACTGGAGGAAGAACTCAAGGCTACACGCAAAGATTATGAAGAAGAAATTGAAGTATTGGTGGATAAGAATGCCGACCTAACTATGAAGCTAGCAGTATTTATGGGAGGCCCGACACCAGTAGGTGAATACGAAGCACCCAAGGAGACTAGCCCGGAAGACTACATCATCATTGACGGCACCAACTCGGAACAAGATAGTAGTGATGATGACTATGTGGATGAAGCAGGAGCAGATATCATGGAGTCTACAACCATGGAATATTTCTAGTAGACCACCTCATCAGTAGTAGTAGTCCACCATGTAAATATAGTAGTCCGAGCACTTTGCGATAGTTAGATCGATTGTATGTCTTTGTTTTATTGATTGAAGTGAATTGTGTGCTTTTGCCTCATGTGCATATGGGTAGTGTTTTCCCTTTAGACCCCCTCTATTCTTATATCTCATCTTTTCCAAAAAACCCTCAGATGCCTCCGAGACGTGACCCCGGATTTGCCTTTCCGCCGGAGCTCACCCAGTTGATCCAGCAGAAGAACACCTTGATGCAGTTGCTAGTTCAGAATCAGAATCAGGGGAACAACAAAAACAACCCACCACCACCACCACCACCACCTGTTGACCACTTAGCCTGTTTTCTTAGGCTGAATCCGCCAGTGTTTTCCAGTAGCACCGAGCCGATTGTAGCAGATGATTGGCTCCGCAAGATAGCTAGGGAGTTGACCACAGCAGGATGCATAGATGTGGAGAAGGTGAAGTTTGCCGCACATCAATTAGAAGGACCCGCAGCATCTTGGTGGGAGAATTTCACAGCCACCTTCCCAGTCGACACTGTCACATGGGACCAGTTTCAGCAGGCTTTTTGTACTGCCCATGTTTCAGCAGGAGCAATGGCCATGAAGAAGCATGAGTTTCGTAACTTGCGCCAAGGAGGACGGACAGTTGGCCAGTATGTGGAGGAGTTTAGTAAGCTAGCACGTTATGCCCCAGATGACGTTGCCACGGATGCAGCTAAGCAGGAGAAATTCCTGGAAGGACTAAATGATGAGTTGAGTATGCAGTTGATGGTAGCCACCTTCAACAACTACCAGGAGTTGGTAGATCGCGCTCTTATGATTGAAGGGAAGCAGCAGCAAATTAAGAACCGCAAGAGGAAGTATGGACAAGGAAAGTATAATTCAGGAGCTCAGCAAAAGCCTCGTCTTACCCCTAGACTGGAGGACATTTTCAGCATACCCATGGAGTAGGTAGCTCGCACAATCACAATGGCACCAAGAATGGTAATGGGAATGGAGGAAGCAATGGCCAGAACCGCAGCACCCCATCAACCCCAGCCAAGAAGGATTTGAGCCATGTCACTTGCTATAAGTGTTTGAAGCCAGGACATTATGCAAATGAATGTCCTGAAGGCCAAAATGGCAATGGAAGTTCTGGGAAGAAGCCGAACCCTTTCAACAGGGGACAAGTGAACCACGTTAATGTGGAGGAGGTTGAAGCTCAGCCCGATGCAGTAATAGGTAAGTTTTTGGTTAAGTCATTTACTGCACTCGTTCTTTTTGATACTGGTGCATCGCATTCATACATATCAAGGGGATTTATGGATAAGTATAACCTACCAACCCAAGCCCTTAGGTCACCCATGTTAGTAACCTCGCCAGGAGCAGAGTATGTGGCAAGTCTATGGTGTGATCGGTTACCATTAAGGATTGGTAACTATGTTTTCCCCTCAGACCTAATAGTATTGGAATCTCAAGGATTGGATGTGATATTAGGCATGGATTGGTTATCAAAGTATGAAGGGAATATTGAGTGTGCTAGTAAGTCAATTTTGCTTACCACACCAGAAGGAAGAAGGATCAAGTATGTATCCCAACATGCGCCAAACAGGACACAAGTAAATTCCTTATCAGGAGTTGTGCAGGAGGAAGTACCAGTGGTAAAGGATTTTCTAGATGTATTTCCCGAAGAGTTGCCAGGCATGCCACCGGATAGAGACATTGAGTTTTTGATTGAGCTTTTGCCAGGCACTAGGCCAATATCGAAGAGACCATATAGGATGTCAGCAAAAGATTTGGTGGAGATCAAGAAGCAGATTAAGGAGTTACTGGATAAGGGATATATTCGCCCAAGTTCTTCGCCTTGGGGATCACCAGTACTTCTAGTAGATAAGAAGGATGGATCGTTAAGGATGGTTGTTGACTATCGAGGATTGAACGTAGTAACAATCAAGAACAAGTACCCGCTACCAATGATCAATGATCTGTTTGATCGATTGCAAGGAGCTAAAGTGTTTTCCAAGATCGATTTACGATCAGGATACCACCAGTTGAAGATTCGAGAATAGGATATTCCTAAGACAGCTTTTACCACCAGGTATGGGCTGTATGAGTATACCGTTATGTCATTTGGTCTGACTAACGCGCCTGCCTATTTTATGAACATGATGAACAAAGTGTTTATGGAGTTTTTGGATAAGTTCGTCGTAGTGTTCATCGATGATATCCTGGTATATTCGAAGAATGAAGAGGAGCATAAGGAGCATTTGCGTTTGATACTTGGAAAGCTCAGAGAACACCAATTATATGCCAAGTTCAGCAAATGTGAATTTTGGTTGAAGGAAGTAGGATTCCTCTGACATGTTATATCTCGAGAAGGTATAGCAGTAGATCCCACTAAAGTTGAAACCGTGACCAAGTGGGAAGCCCCAACAACAGTTGGAGAGATCTGGAGTTTTCTTGGACTCGCAGGATACTACCGGAGATTTATTGAGAACTTCTCAAAGATTGCGAAGCCTATGACGGAGTTATTGAAGAAGGATAATAAGTTCAAATGGACTGAGGAGTGTGAGGCAAGTTTCCAGGAGTTGAAGAACCGTTTGGTTACCTCACCAGTGTTGATTTTGCCAGATCAAACCAAGGATTATGAGGTGTATTGCGACGCTTCACGTCGAGGACTTGGAGCAGTGCTTATGCAGGAAGGAAGAGTTGTTTCGTATGCTTCACGACAACTGAAGCCTCACGAATTGAATTATGCTAAGCATGATTTGGAGTTAGCAGCCGTAGTGCATGCATTGAAGACATGGAGACATTTCCTCATTGGAAATCATTGTGAGGTGTACACAGATCACAAGAGTTTGAAGTACATTTTCACACAGAAGGAGTTGAATCTCAGACAAAGGAGATGGTTGGAACTCATCAAGGATTATGATATGAAATTGCATTATCATCCTGGGAAGGCTAATGTAGTAGCTGATGCATTAAGCCGCAAGAGCCATGTCAATACACTAATGACGGGAGAAATACCCCAGGAGTTAGCAGAAAATCTTCGTGAACTATGTTTAGAAATAGTTTCGAGAGGCTATGTAGCAGCATTGGAGATTCAGTCAACATTGATGGACAGAATCAGGGAAGCTCAGAAAACTGACAAAGAGATTGCCGCTATAAAGGAGAAACTGAGCAAAGGAAAAGTTAAAGGATTTCGCGAGGATGAGCACGACACCCTATGGTTTGAAGACCGTGTTTACGTGCCCAATGACCCGGAGATCAGAAAGTTGATTCTGCAAGAGGCACATGATTCACCGTATTCGATTCACCCAGGAAATACCAAGATGTATTTGGATTTGAAGGATATTTTTTGGTGGACCGGAATGAAGAAGGATATTGCGGAGTATGTAGCAGTTTGTGATGTATGTCAGAGAGTAAAGGCAGAACATCAGAAGCCAGCAGGATTGTTGCAACCATTACCGATACCCGAATGGCAGTGGGATAAGTTAGGCATGGATTTTATCACGGGATTACCAAGGACTCGTTCAGGCTATGACTCGATTTGGGTTGTAGTTGATCGATTGACGAAGATAGCTCATTTCATCCCAGTAAAGACCACTTACACCAGTGCTAAGTTGGCAAAGATATACATGACCAGGATCGTATGTTTGCATGGAGTTCCGAGGAGCATCGTATCAGATAGAGGAACCCAGTTTACCTCAAAGTTCTGGAAGCAGTTGCATGAGACTTTGGGTACTAGGCTAGAATTTAGTACAACTTTTCACCCGCAGACAGATGGACAGACTGAGAGAATCAATCAGATTTTGGAAGATATGCTGAGAGCTTGTGCACTAGATTATGGATCTAGTTGGAATGATAATTTGCCATATGCAGAGTTTTCTTACAATAATAGCTATCAGACCAGTTTGAAGATGGCACCTTTCGAAGCTTTGTACGGAAGGAGGTGCAGGACACCGTTGTCATGGGACGAAGTTGGAGACCGCCAGTTGTTTGGACCAGATCTGATTAAGGAGTCTGAACAGAAGGTAAAGTTGATTCGCGATAGGCTCAAGGTAGCCCAGTCCAAACAGAAGAGCTACGCAGATTCTAAATGCAAGGAGACAGTTTACGAAGTCGAAGACAGAGCTTATCTTTGAGTATCCCCACTTCGAGGGATTAAGCGCTTTGGAGTTAAGGGGAAGTTAGCACCACGATTTGTAGGACCATATCGAGTTTTGGAGCGTATGGGAGAAGTGGCCTACAAGTTGGAATTGCCAGAAGGATTGGCCGGAGTGCATGATGTGTTCCACGTTTCTCAGTTGAAGAAGTGTCATGCGGAGATGGCCGACATACCTTTGAGAGACACAATGTCATTGGAAGCAATTCATTTGGATAACAATTTGAACTATGAGGAGAGACCAGTCAAGATTCTCGAGTTTGCCAGTCGAGTTACTCGCAGCAAGGTTATCAAGTTTTGTAAAGTTCAGTGGAGCCACCATACGAAGGAAGAAGCCACCTGGGAGTGAGAGGAAGATTTACTCAAAGACCACCCTCACCTATTTTCTAGCCAACCCGAATCTCGAGGGCGAGATTCATCTTAAGGGGGGTAGGTTTGTAACATCCCAAATTTTCAATTTGGAATGTTATACATTAGGTCATCATGCATATCATATTTTATTTTGCCTTTGGTTTTGATCCTAGAAAATCCTAAGCAACTCAAGGACCCACGGAGAGAGTTGGGGATTTCGCTATTTACGTATTTGAGTTTTCTCAAATTATGTAAACAGGATCATTTGATTTTATTTATTTTATCATCAATTATTTCTATTACAAAAATATGAGAGAGGGAATAAAATGACTTTCCCAAAATATAGAAATATTGAGGATTTAATAAAAAATCAAATAAGATTTATTTCAGAGTTTTTCGGTATTTTTATTTGAATTTAGGAAAAATGCGTTTTTTTCAAGTTGTAGTTTGGGCCCAGATAAATGTTCACTTTATCGGGCTTGATTTTAGGGACCCGGCAAAATTTATTTCATGATTTTTGGAGTCTGTTTAGTATTTCTTTTTATTTTTCTTCCGAGTGGATTTATATAAAAAACGCGTAACCGAGTCCGGGCCGTACCCGGCCAAGAAACCTCCGCCCGGGGCGCCTTTAAATAGCGCCCGAGCCAGCCCGAGGAGAGCCCAGCCGCCGCCGCCTAAACCTAACCCTAGCGCCGCCCCAGCCCGCCGCCGCCGCCGCCGGAGCCGCGCGCCTTTCGAGGTTCGCCGCCGCCCTCGTTTTCCATGCTGTAAAAAAAATTATGTTTAAAAAAAATTCTGTTTGTCGTTTTTCTTTTTCGTCGGATTTTCCGCGGTTATTTTCTGATCGCGATTTCTGATCCGATTTTCGTTTTAATATAACTTTTCGCTCGCTTATCGGAATCAGGCGATTCAAGCGCCTGGAGTTTCGTCTCGAAACCCTCTTTCCGAATAATCAACTTAAACAAGTTTTTGCTACTGTAAAATTTGCCCTAGATCCAGATTACTAGAACAAAGTTGTTTTCTTTCGCCGTTTGATTTCTTTTGCTTCTTTCGATTTGATTCTTTTTGTCAACCAGGGTTCTTAAGTTGAACTTTCTGGTTAGATCTTCTATTTGAGTTTTACCTGTGCATTAGATGAGTACTTATTGTATGCTTGTTGTTTGTCTGCGATAGAATACCCGGAGTGCGCCGCCTGTTACTTCGAATCTCTAGGTTTTGCGGATCATCAGCAAGGCAAGTAACACTTTGATCATACCTTTTCTACAACCCAGTTTTATTGCATTAGATCAATCCTCACACATTGCATGATTAGGATCTAATTAAACTGTGGGATGGGAAGTAGATGAGGTAGTACCTATTACCTGTTTATTTTCAAACCTTTGGGAGTTACTTCTACGTTTGCTTATTATGCCATGCTATGCTAGTAGACATGGATTGGGTGAGTGATATCCATGATAGATGTGAGATTTTATAATTAAAGGTTTATATAAGGTGGCAACCTAACACACATCTGGGTGGATTGAGGCACCTGGGGTATCCAGGACTTGCCCGTTTTCTTTTGGACCGCCACCCAGGCTCAAAGGGATCATGAGATTATTCATACTAGAAACTTCCGTGTGCAGCCACAAGCCATTATGGGCTCTGGCATGGTCGACTAAGTTGTGCGAACTCTTACAGTGGTAGACTAGCAGATGTAGGTGTCAGTGTACTAGAATAGGGGTACCCTAGTACCCCGAACTTGTGCACGGGCAGTTGCAGCACCCCACGGCAAGGCTTGCCGGGCGAACGCCAAGATCCTCCAAGGTTCCCTTGGAGCCATTCAAGAACAAAGTATTTAAGCTCAGGAGACAAGGCCCCGGCAAGAGGAGCTTACCGGGAAGGCCAACCAGGACACTCCAAGGAACTTGCTTCGACGCGCCTCACGCTCCGTCAAGGCAACAAGGCCCCGGCAAGAGGAGCTTGCCGGGAAGACCAACCAAGGTACCTCGAGGCCCGGTGAGTGACAAGCTTCCGGACCCGACAAGATAACAACAGCGGCAAGGCGGTTGCCGTGGCAGGCGGCCACTCTGTGCCCACGCTCCAGCGCATCCACCAACGTGTCGCTCTGGGGGCCTCTCCAGGCGCGCGTGGCGGGAGGCTGTGCAGCCAGCGGTGCGCAGTGGCATGCGAAGCTGACAAGATCGCCATCGTGGCGAACGGTGGCGCCCCTAGCGGTCCTTTTCTGCACTGTTTGGGCGACTCAGACGGGCCTTTAATGCCCTTGTCCCCTGCCGTCAGGGTTAGGTAGGGTGCACTATACAAGTAACTGTACCAACTACCCCACTTTTTACATTTGTACCCTTCTCTGCGTTGCCACCTGTTGGTGACCCCTTTAGCGTATAAAAGGAGGCCCATGCGCAATGTAGGGGGGGTTTGGTTCGATTCATTCGTGAGCCAGAAAACACTTAGCTCTCTCTAGAGCAAGAAGATAATAGAACCAGACAAGCAGCAGTAGGAGTGTTATCTCCCCGGAGAGCTCCGAAGCTGGGTAAACTGCTCGTGTGCTTCGCCTCGATCTGCTCTTCGTGCGATCTCCGCCCCCCACCGAACCGAAAGGGGCCTGGTCCGCCGGCCCCATAGGTGTTCGAGGATCAGTTTCCCCGACATCTTTGGCGCGCCAGGTAGGGGGCGTCGAGATTGTGTGAACCTGATCCGGCGTTCACACGAGCTAGATCTTCATTCCCTCCATCAACATGCCACCGAAGAAGAAGACTTCGGCGTCAGCCGCTCCATCCACGTCACTTCTGCCACCGTTGGAGCAAACGGGTGGTGGAATGGACGCCGGCGGAAGAATGGACGTCGACGAGGAAGCTCATGATGCCGCCAGGTCCAAGAACAAGGCTGCACAAACCTCAGCGACTGTACATGTTCCGCGCCACTCTCAGGAGGCGCAAGATCAACAGCGTCATGGCACTCGTAGTGCCATACGCGTGATAGGCCAAGACCAAGCTGGTGGATCTCGGGGCGCTCAAGACCAGCATGCACGCCAGCATGTTGGCACGAGCGTGGCACGGTCGCCTGGACGGGATACTGCTCCTTCTAACATAGTTAGAAGTTCGAGCACGTCCCGCTCCTCGCGCCGTCCGCCCCTGCCACCCACCACTCTAGCAGAAGCTTTGGCGCGAGCTCAACTTCTCCTAGATTACCCTCCGACGTCGGACAAGATCGACGAATGGAGGGCCACCATTCAGAGTCTCATCGGCTACGCCAACGGCGACACTCCACGGCGGCCGAGCGCGTCGCCGCCGCGGCAGGGTTGCCGGGCGCGAGCTGGTGGCGACGAAACGGGTGGAGGTGCAACTACCATGCAATCACCACCCCGAAGGCCAAGATCGCCGACTCGCCGGATCCACCTCGACAGCGACTCCACCGCATCTTCAGATCCACGAGCTCGTCGCGATCAGCGCCAAGTTCTTCATGATCGACAACAAGAAGATGCTCGACTCGCATCGAGCGCCAAAGAGAAGCGCGACGTCAATCCGACAAGCGCGTTGGGCCCTCTGTTGACATGCATGCGCCAGGGGAACCAGGCGATCTGCCGTACGTGG
Organism: Triticum dicoccoides; assembly: GCF_002162155.2. NCBI lineage: Eukaryota > Viridiplantae > Streptophyta > Magnoliopsida > Poales > Poaceae > Triticum > Triticum dicoccoides. The sequence goes on along the minus strand of NC_041386.1, from coordinate 494,311,758 downwards.
TAGGTTGCCCTGCGTTCACTCGTGAGCTGCGGCAAGTCCAGTGGCCCAGCACGAAGAACTTCAAGCCAGACGTACCGGAGAAGTACGACGACAAGACGCATCCGTCAGAGTTCCTCAGCATCTACACCATCGCGGTGCAGGCTACCGGGGGACGGGATGACAAGATCCTTGCCAACTACTTCCAGCTGGTGCTCAAGCCCAACGTCAGATCTTGGCTTATGCACTTGCCGGACAACTCAATATCCTCTTGGGCTGATCTGTGCCATCAATTCGTCGGCGCCTTCACAGGCGGACACAAGCCTCATGGCCAGGAGAGTGATCTTCATCTGCTCGCCCAGAAGGAAGGAGAGCCCCTGCGCAAGTACATTCAGAGATTCAGCAGTGTGCAGCACAGCATCCTAGACGTCCACCCTGCCGCGGTGATCAGCGCGTTCCATCAGAATGTGCGGAACCGCAGGATGCGGGAGGAAATGGCGATGTGCAAGATCAGGGACGTCAGTGAGTTATATGCACTGGCCGACAAGTGTGCACGCGCTGAGGAAGGGAGGAGACTCCCCGGAGAGAATGTAGGAGCAGGAGGATCTGACAGTGAAGATGCTGCCCCGTCAAGGAAAAACCGGCGGCGGAACAACAGAAGGAGGAAAGGCAAAGAGGTGCTAGTTGTTGAGTAGTCTGGCAACGGTGGTGGCACCAAGGAAGCCAAAGCTGGTGACTCCGGCAAGCAGGTTTCCGCAGAGGTGGCGGTCGCCGACAAGCAGGACGGCACCAACAAGCAGGATTGCAAGATCCACCGCACCAAGGGCCATGATCTCCAGAACTGTAAGAAAGTCGAGCAGCTTGTTGAGCAACAGAGAGCTGAATACAAGCGGCACGACAAGGAGAAGGCCCAGGAAGGTGCTGGGGAATCCGGCAAGAAACGTACCGGCCGAGGAGGACGCCGCGGCAAGGCCAAGCAGCGGCAAGGAGACAGACCTCCCCGCGGCCGCGACAAGGATGAAGATGACAACGACGATGAAGACATGGATGACGAGGAGACTGATGAGCAGGAGTTCCAGAAAGCCACAGAGCTCCTGTGCGTTGACGGTGGTGCTTCTCTGCATACCTCGCACCGTCAGCTCAAGCAGTGGGTGCAGGAAGTTAATGCAGCAGAACCACCCGTCGAGTCACGCAAGCCTCTGAAATGGTCCGGTACGCCTATCATCTTTGATATTGAGGACCACCCGGATCGCATAACTGCGGTCGGGTACTTGCCGATGTTGGTTTCACCAACAATCCGCAACCTCAAGGTCACTAAGATGCTAGTTGACGGCGGGGCCGGCTTGAACCTGATCTCCTCCGCGGTGCTCCAGAAACTCCAGATCCCCGACAGCGAGCTCGAAGAGACCGGTACATTTCAAGGAGTCAACCCGGGAAGGAGCAAGCCAAAGGGAAAGATCACGTTGCCGGTAACATTTGGCAGCGAACTGAACTTCAGGACTGAGAGGGTCACATTTGATGTTGCTAACTTTCCATTACCTTACAATGGAATCCTTGGCCGTCCGGCACTCGCCAAGTTCATGGCAGCATCTCACTATGCGTACAACGTACTGAAAATGCCAGGCCCGATAAGTGTCATCTCTGTCCCTGGCGACAAGAAGGATGCTCTTATCTGTGCCGACATGATCTACCGGGAAGCAGTAGCCGCAGCAGAACGCAAGACACTTGCCGCTGAAGCTCCCGGAGGGAAGAAGAAGACCAAGTCCGGCAAGAGCTCTGATGCCCACTCCGGCAAGCGCACCTCTTCGGAGTGCTGCGCTACCGTCGAGGACGCACCATCGAGCTCCACCGGCAAGTGTAAGAAGGCAATGGCAGCCCCACCTGAGACCAAGAAGGTGTCCGCCAAGGAGGATGGCGCTGGTGGTACCTTCACCATCAGCGCCACTCTTGACCCCAAATAGGAAAGCGCGCTCGTTGCTTTCCTGCGGGCGAATGTCGACGTGTTTGCATGGCAACCGTCTGATATCCCTGGTGTTCCCAGGAAAGTAATTGAGCACCACCTTGCTGTCTGTCCTCATGCGCAGCCCGTCAAGTAGAGAGTCAGGAAGCAGGCAGTGGAGCGCCAAGAATTCATCGCAGAAGAAATCAAGAAGTTGGAAGCAGCAGGCCTTGTCAGAGGAGTGCTCCATCCCACGTGGTTGGCCAATCCTGTTGTTGTGCGCAAGGCTAACGGGAAATGGAGACTTTGTATTGACTTCACTGATGTTAATAAAGCTTGTCCCAAAGACCCATTTCCCTTGCCGCGCATTGACCAGATTGTTGACTCCATAGCCGGATGTGATTTGCTTTCATTTCTTGATGCATACTCAGGATACCATCAGATCTTCATGGCAGAAGAGGATGAAGAGAAAACCGCATTTATCACCCCGTGTGGCACATACTGCTTCGTACGGATGCCTTTCGGTTTGAAGAAGGCTGGTTCAACATTCGCAAGGGTAGTCCACGACGCTTTTGAGCCGCAAATGCACAGAAATGTGGAAGCTTACATGGATGACATAGTGGTCAAGAGCAAGAACAGGGCGACCCTGATTCAAGATTTAGACGAGACATTTGCGAATCTGCGCAAGATCAACCTCAAGCTTAACCCCGAGAAGTGCGTGTTTGGAGTCCCTTCCGGCAAGCTTCTCGGGTTCTTCATGTCTCAGCGGGGAATTGAAGCCAATCCCGACAAGATTAAGGCCATTGAGCAGATCGAAGCACCAAAGCGCGTCTAGGATGTACGAAGGCTTGCCGGTTGCGTGGCTACTCTCAGCAGGTTTATCTCTAGATCTGCTGAGCGCGCCCTGCCATTTTTCAAAATTTTGAAAAAGGCAGGTCCAATGAAATGGACTCCGGAGGCGGAGGCTGCGCTGCAGGACTTGAAGAGATACCTGTCCTCCACTCCAACACTTGTCGCACCTAAGCCGCAAGAGAAGTTGCTGCTGTATATAGCGGCAACCAATCAAGTGGTTAGTGCTGCGTTAGTGGCGGAGAGAGAGGCAGATGATGAGCTAGCAACCACGGCAGATGCATCCAGCGACAAGCAGGGGGCTTCGCCGACAAGCTCTGGTCCCGACAAAGATGGATCTGCGCAGGAGCATGATAAGATGCAGAAGAGAATGGTGCAGCGTCCAGTTTACTTTGTCAGTTCCCATCTGCAGGTGGCTAGATCAAGGTACTCTGGTGTGCAGAAGTTGCTTTTCGGCCTCCTCATGGCCTCGAGAAAGCTGCGCCATTACTTCCAAGCACATGAAATCACAGTCGTCACTCGCTTTCCGCTGAAGAGGATACTGCAAAATCCAGAAGCAACAGGCAGGATTGTCGAGTGGGCGCTGGAACTGTCAAGCTTTGGCCTCAAGTTTGAGAGCACTTCAACTATCCAAAGCAGAGCATTGGCAGAGTTCATAGCAGAGTGGACGCCAACCCCAGATGAAGAAATTCCAGAGACGAGCATCCCCGTCAAAGAGGCAAGCAGAGAGTGGCTGATGTACTTTGATGGTGCCTTCTCGCTGCAAGGCGCTGGTGCGGGCGTGCTGCTTGTCGCACCGACCAGAGAGCACCTCAAGTACGTAGTCCAGATGCACTTCCCCAAGGAGCAAGCAACCAACAATACTGCAGAGTATGAAGGATTGCTTGCCGGTCTCAGAATCGCAGCAGACCTTGGGATCAAGAAGCTCATTGTCAGGGGTGACTCACAGCTTGTCGTCCGCCAAGTGAACAAGAACTACCAGAGTCCATTGATGGAAGCATATGTTGATGAAGTGAGGAAGCTAGAAGAGCACTTTGACGGCCTACAGATGGAACATATCCCGAGAGCTCAGAATGACATTGCTGATGGCCTGTCAAAGTGCGACTAAATTTACCTATGGAACCAGGGATCTTTGTGCTCAAGTTGACTCAACCATCCGTAACACCCTCAAATGGACAAAGCAAGAAGAGGAAGTTGGTTTCTGGCGACTACTTTCCGGCAGAGCTCCCCGAAGCCGCCGCCAAGAAAGTCCCCAAGATTAACACCAAGAATGCTGAGGGGCAGTCTGCTCCGGCAAACCTTATGGTTTGTTCCGTTGAAGCAGACGCTCCCGACAAGTTTTGCTCCGGCAAGCTTGCCGGGGAACATCAAGCTCCGGCAGGGCCGCAAGTCCTTGCCGTAGAAGCGGATGTTCCCGCAGCAGCAGATGTGCCTTTAGTCCTTGTTGTCGAGCCACAAGCTCCAGCATGGGCACAACAGATTGTCCATTTCCTTCAGACAGGAGAACTTCCCGAAGAGCAAGAAGAAGCGGAAAGAGTAGCCCAGCAGTCAAGTATGTACCAGTTTGTCGATAACATACTGTACAGAAGAAGACTCAATGGTGTGAAATTGAAGTGTATTTGCCGGGAAGATGGACAAAAGCTGTTGGCAGAGATACATGGAGGCATATGTGGCCACCACATAGGCGCAAGGGCACTTGCCGGCAAAGCCTTCCGGCAAGGCTTCTTTTGGCCGACAGCCCTCCAGGATGCAACTGCACAAGTAACCAAGTGTGAAGCGTGCCAGTTCCACTCCAAACAGATACACCAGCCAGCTCAAAACTCTCCAAACGATCCCTTTATCCTAGCCATTTTCGGTCTGGGGGCTTGATATCCTCGGCCCTTTCCCCCGAGCTGTCGGGGGCTTTGAGTACTTGTACGTCGCAATCGACAAGTTCACAAAGTGGCCGGAAGTGCAGCCAGTGAGGAAGGTGACAGCACAGTCAGCAGTCAAGTTCTTCAGGTCAATTGTTTGCCGTTTCGGGATCCCTAACAGGATCATCACCGACAACGGCATGCAATTCACGAGCCGCACCTTCATGCAGTACGTCCAAGACCTTGGCGCCAAGGTCTGCTTCGCTTATGTTGCTCATCCGAGAAGCAACGGTCAAGCAGAGAGGGCAAATGCTGAAGTGCTGCGCGGGCTCAAGACCAGAACTTTCGACAGGCTGCGCAAGTGCGGAAGAAACTGGATCGAGGAGCTGCCGGTGGTTCTTTGGTCGATCAGAACAACGCCAAATCGAGCCACTGGCCAGACGCCTTTCTCTCTAGTCTATGGAGCAGAGGCAGTTCTCCCCACGGAACTCGTATACGGATCGCCTCGAGTGCTCGCTTATGATGAGCTTGAGCAAGAACAGCTGCGACAAGACGACGCACTGTTCCTTGAGGAAGATCGTCTTCAGGCTGCTGTACGAGCTGCTCGATACCAGCAAGCTTTGCGCCGCTACCATAGCCGCAAAGTTAAGGCCAGAAGCTTCGAGGAAGGCGACCTTGTTCTTCGGCGCGTTCAGTCCGCCAAGAATTCCAACAAGTTGACGCCGAAGTGGGAAGGCCCTTATCGGGTGAGACGAGTCACAAGGCCCGGTGATGTCCGCCTTGAGACCGAAGATGGCATTCCGGTGAGCAACTCCTAGAACATAGAACATCCTCGTAAGTTTTTCCCGTAGGGCGCGGTTGCCGGAACCCCGTTCCGGCAACCACCTTTTGTACAAGTCTTACCGCTGTTGCATATAATCCTTTGTACAAAGCCGGGCGCAGATCCCGTGCATAAATAAAACCCCATGTGCTCCGCACAACTTGTCCATTTCATGCATTAGTTTCTTTCTCGCATGTGTTATCTGACACTTTGTGCAGCACCTACATCCGGTGAGCAGTAACGAGCCGAAGGGCTCCATATCGTTATTTTCTCTTCTTTCTTCTTTTTCAACAAAGGAAAAGAAGGTTCCCTCGCACACATGTTTGCCGGGGGAGAAGGAGAAGATTGTGGTATGGACCAGGCGTCGTTCAAGCGAAGTCTTGCCTTGCCGGGAAGCAAACGACAGAAAAGCTAAGTTGCCAAAGTTTGAGCAATCAGTTTTTAAATTTTTGAGTTATCTTCCTCGAACGACCCTGCTTTGTATGGAAAACCTGTGCGCGGAGGAACCAACTCGTGGCTAGTTGCGCCCTTACTTTGTTTCGAGTCTACTCAACAGCTTAAGTGTGCTGCATCTAGTCACGACAAGGTTTCTTGTCGGAAGCAGCGCCGCCAGCAGGCTGCTGAAAGTTCCGCACTCAGCGCTCGCGGCTCGGGTGCCTGCGCCGACAAGTTCCCTAGAAGCGTAGGGTAAAAACATACAAAGGAAGGAATCTAGTAGAGGAAATAACATAGCAATTGATAACAGAAATAAAGTTATATTACAAGATAACTTGTCGCAGCTCTAACAGAATGTTTTCATAACATGATTAGCAGCGGCAAGGGAAAAGAAGAAATGGACGGCCTAGTCTACGCGTCCGCCCTCGACCCTCTTGATCTCGCTCACCTTGTCCACAATGGGTGCGACAAGGGCCTTGGGTGCATCCAGATCGGCGTCAGGCGGCAAGGACCTGAGGACGTTGGTGAAGCTGAGGCCTAGATTGCGGAAGGCCACCTTCATCAGCACCTTCTGGAGAACCCCGGCGCAGATTTTGCGCGACTCGTCGGCCAGCTGCTTTGGGATCCTCTCCCGGAGCCGCTGGAGTGTCGTCGCCACGCCCTTGAAGAACAGGCTAAGCTTGGCGCTGGGTTTAAGACTCTCGTCGGAAGGATACCCAAAGTCCTCCATCCCCAGCTGCGCCAGCTCCTCGTTGATGACTGCGGCAATGTTCACCAGACCCTCGGTCCAGTGCTCCACAGTGTCTCTGAACGAGTTCTGGGTAACTGCAATGCTCTCCAGCAGCGCCGCGTCAGCCTTGACCTTCTCCGACAAGGTCTTCTCCCGCTCCTTGGCGGCCTCCAGCGTCTGCGTCAGCGTGGCCAGCTTCAGCTCCAGGTCTGCTTTGAAATCTTTGGCGGCGCTGAGCTCCTTGCCCCTCTCAGCGAGAAGACCTTGCAGCTCACCGTGGGCGGCAGCATCCTTCTCACACTCACGCTTGAGCGCGGCAAGCTCCTCGCCGCTCTTCCCAATGTTGGCCTCCAGCTGCGCCACCTTCTCCTCCAGCTCTTTCTTGGCGGCCTCTGCAATTGCCGCAGTGTCCTTTGCCTCCTTAAGTGCCCCGCCAAGTGCTTGCTCGTGCTGGGCGAGCTCTTCCTCGTAGCTGTCGAGGTTGGCCTTCCGCTGCACTAGTTCACCTTCCCGCGCGGACTGCTTCTCGGCGGCCAGCCTTTGCTCCTCCTCAGCTTCGGCCTTCTCGAGAAGGAAGGCCGTACGCTCCTCGTCGAGTCGCTCCCGCTCCTGTGCCAGGGACCGAAGAGCTTCTTGATTGTGGCCCCGGAGCTCCTCCGCGCGCTTCTCCATGTCAACTCCCGCCTTCGCGACAAGCGCTTCCCGGGAAGCCAGCTTGGCTTGCCGGGCGCGGTAGAGTGACAGCAGCTTCCGCAGCAGCTGCTCCTCCTCAGGCTCGCCGCTGCTGCTGCTGGGCGCGTCGACCAACGACAGTCCAACAAAGGCGAGCACCTCCCCATTGAAAGTTTCCCCCTCGACCGGCGCCCTGGAGCTCGACGCCCAGGGTAGCTTGATGAAGATATTGTCGCCGGCCTTCAAGTAGGCGCCGGGCTGGGGGCCCTCGGAGCCCGGCTCCGCAGAAGCGGCAGAGGGATCGGCGGTCGGTGCAGCGCCTGGCGCTCCTGCGGCCTCAGGGTCGTCAGTGCGATCGCCCGACCCCTCGCCGGCTTCTGTAGCAGCAGCCCTGGCGGCCTCCTCACCGGTGGTCTCATCAGCATCGGCCCCTTCCTCGCCGGCACCCTCTGTCTCCATTGGCTCAGTAGCAGAGGGGTCTGAAGAACGAAGAAGGGAGAAAAATCAATCAAAAATCTAAGAGAAGAAAATCAGAAGAAGAAGAACCCAAGGGAAAGTTTTTGGACAAGTGAATTACCTGTGCCAAGATCTGCAGTTGCGGTCTCGGTCGCTGTAGGATCGACGGTGCTGTCCCTTGCCGGAGAGCGCTCCCTTACCGGGAACCCCTCCCTTGGCGGCATAGTCGAAGCAGATGGCACTTCGGGACCAGCTTCCGGGCGCTCCTGATGTGGCTGCTCTGCTCCTACACAAATCAACAAGCAAGATATCAACAAAGGTAAAAAGCACTCAAGCGCGCCCGGCAGCAGAAGGCTAAACTATGAACTTACGCTGGGGGCTGCGCTGGGGGCTGCTTTGAGGAGTGATTGCCGGGTCCGTCAAGGTGGTCTCGGACCCACCTCCTGCTGACACGGTGGGGTCATCCTCAATGACAATCGCCGCGGCCTTGGCCCTCTTCGCCGCTCTCTGGGCCAGCGTCCTGAAAAGAAAGGAGTCCAGATTGGAGCAAGTCAGATACAAGATATAAACGGCAAGATTGAAGAACTACAAGAGCACCGAAGAAACTTACTCTTCTTCCTCCTCGTCGGAGCTGAGCGCGGAAAGATCGAAGTCCGGCCCTCCTCTGGTGCAGGGAGGCGGAGGAGTAGGATCCCTTGCCTGCTTGGCGGGGGCGGTGGCGGTGGCCCGGGAAGATCCGGCTCCAGTTGCCGCTGTTGCGTGAGGCGCTCCCGCGGCAACATTGCTTGCCGCGGTAGAGCGCGTCGCACGGCTCGGCGGCTGTTGACCCAGCTGCCGCCCCGCTGCGTCCCCGGCCCTGTGAAGGCGCCTTCTTGGCGGGGCCGGGGGCTCCGCCTGCGGCAAGTTTTCTGAAGGCTCGGGCTCCTCCTCGCCGGCCTTGCTCGGCTCGGCTTCGGAACCGGCAGGCTCCTCCTCGCCAATGAACTCCGCCAGCTCGGCAAGGTTTACCGCCTCTGCAGCCTCCGCCTCCTCCACAGTGAACCCAAACACGCCCGCGGCAGCTGCGGCCGCAACCTCTTCCGCCCTAGTGGCGATGCACTGCAGCTCCTCGTCGGTGGTGTCACGGGTGAGGCTCTTCTGCTCGTCAGCATGGACCGGCACCTCTTCCAAGTTGTCGAAGAACGCTTGCACGACGTCATCCGCAGGCTCTTGCCAAGTTGGAACGATTCCGTGTGAATCACACAACGGCATCATGGCGCGGATCTGGTCAAGCGAAGAATTGTTGCATAATGGGACAATGCCCCTCGGCAGCGTGAATGGGTGCTGGGGGTCGCGTTTGAACAACTCCAGGAGCATTGCATCCAGCTCCAAGACGGTGAAGTTGTAGTTGAGGCCCGGCCGCAGCCTCATGATGTCCGCCGAGTTCTTGAATTCCCAGGCGGGCCTCCCCCTCTCCTGCAGGGGGGCGATGCGGCGACAGAGGAAATCTGTGCCTACAGCGTCTACAGTGAGCCCGGCAAGCTTGAGGCGAAGGATACTAGTAATGGCGATCTTTAGCCTCTCGTCTTCCGGGGCCACGTTGCTCCAGTCATTGCCGCGCACTATTGGAGTTTGGCGCACGGCGGTGAAGGGCTGCGGATTCTCCTCGACAATCCAGCACCACTCCGCTCTCCACTCATCCCACTTGCTGCGGAGCTCACCCTCCAAGTACGCCTCCTTCTTGCCGACTCTCGAGATCCAGGCAATCCCTCCGGCAAGCGGCTCTCCTCTCTCTACCCGAGGTATGAAGTAGTGGCGGAAAAGGGCAACACTGGGGTGGACTCCGACAAAGTTTTCGCACAAATGTGCGAAAACTGCCATGGTCAGAACAACGTTGGGGGTGAAGTCAAGGAGGCGGAAGCCGTATGTGTTCATGATATCGCAGAAGAACTCCGAGAAGGGCGGGCAGAGCCCGCAATAGAGGAATAGCATGAAGAATGGGTACCCGTTTGGAGCCAGCTCCGAAGCAGCGGCCGGGAGTACCCTCGTGCGTGGATGCGCACGCGTCTCCGTCGCCCAAAAGAGGTAGAAGTACTCCCTCAGCTCTTGCACGCCGAGCTGAGGGGAGAAGATCACCCGCTCCTTCCGCAGCGCCGCGAGCCGCTGCGCCTCGGCCGACTTCACGCCCTTTCCCTTGTCGGCTTTCGGGGCCATGGCAGAGGTGGTGAGGGAGGTCGACAGCGTGGTGATGCTGGTGGCAATGGGGGGCGGAGCGCTGCTCTCTCGGCTTCGAGAAGAAGGGGGAGCGGCGGAGGTTCGTGAAGATGAAGTAGCAGCAACCAGCGAGGGGGAACGAACTGCCCCTGTTTCCTCTGCTTATAAAGAGGGACGGGGCAGACATTTCGCCCTTCCGAATAAACAACCACCCACGATCTCTCCCACGATGCCGCATTCAACGCGTGCTGTTATGGGAGAGCGCGGTGGATATGGAGCGAGATTCGGTATGGCCCAGTCCGCGTGTGCCCGTGCCCTGTCTTGAGCCTGGCCCAACAGCGCTCGGCACCGTGTCTGGCCCAGGCCCGGGGGCTCCTGTCGGTGTACTAGAATAGGGGTACCCTAGTACCCCGAACTTGTGCACGGGCAGTTGCAGCACCCCGCGGCAAGGCTTGCCAGGCGAACGCCAAGATCCTCCAAGGTTCCCTTGGAGCCATTCAAGAACAAAGTATTTAAGCTCAGGAGACAAGCCCCCGGCAAGAGGAGCTTGCCGGGAAGGCCAACCAGGACACTCCATGGAACTTGCCGCGACGCGCCTCGCGCTCCGGCAAGGCAACAAGGCCCCGGCAAGAGGAGCTTGCCGGGAAGACCAACCAAGGTACCTCGAGGCCCGGTGAGTGACAAGCTTCCGGACCCGACAAGATAACAACAGCGGCAAGGCGCTTGCCGCGGCAGGCGGCCACTCTGTGCCCACGCTCCAGCGCATCCACCAACGTGTCGCTCTGGGGGCCTCTCCAGGCGCGCGTAGCGGGAGGCTGTGCAGCCAGCGGTGCGCAGTGGCATGCGAAGCTGACAAGATCGCCATCGTGGCGAACGGTGGCGCCCCTAACGGTCCTTTTCTGCACTGTTTGGGCGACTCAGACGGGCCTTTAATGCCCTTGTCCCCTGCCGTCAGGGTAAGGTAGGGTGCACTGTACAAGTAACTGTACCAACCACCCCACTTTTTACATTTGTACCCTTCTCTGCGTTGCCACCTGTCGGTGACCCCTTTAGCGTATAAAAGGAGGCCCATGCGCAACGTAGGGGGGGTTGCGTTTGATTCATTCGTGAGCCAAAAAAAACTTAGCTCTCTCTCTAGAGCAAGAAGATAATAGAACCAGACAAGCAGCAGTAGGAGTGTTATCTCCCCGGAGAGCTCCGAAGCTGGGTAAACTGCTCGTGTGCTTCGCCTCGATCTGCTCTTCGTGCGATCTCCGCCCCCCGCCGAACCGAAAGGGGCCCGGTCCGCTGGCCCCATAGGTGTTCGAGGATCAGTTTCCCTGACAGTAGGGGATGTAGGTGGTACGGTCTATCACGTCGTAAGGTGCTAGCGCTTCTGAAAGACTATGTCTCGGTCATCCGTCTTCTCAAACACCATGTAGTGCGAGAAACCAAACGGAGGCAATCGAATCTTGTGGGGAAAAGTGCGCAAACCTCTGCAGAGTGTAACAAACTAATCATGGTTAGCCGTGTCCCCGGTTATGGACATCTTGAGTATCTGGTACCTGGATTATCATGTGAATCTCAACATGTTACTCTAAATTAATTTTGATGGGTTTTAATGCTGTTACTTAATTGGGATTGAGGATGCTGTCAACCATTCTCAATGTTTCACAACCACCATGATAGTAATTAAATTTATTCCTTTGAAGTAGGGAAAAATTGGCTTTACGCAAAAACTGTAACCATAGAGCTTTCCACCAGCCAAATATGCATATAGTATAGTTGTTGCATTCCATTACTCTCTATGTGTTACCTTGCCAGCATATTCCATGTGCTGACCCGTTTTCGGGCTGCAACGTTAATGTTGCAGACTTTTCAGATGACGATTAAGGAGTTTTAGGTCGTGGTTCTATACTCAGTGATGCCGTTGGAGTTGATGGACTCACTTATCTTCCAAGCCTTCCGTTGTTATCGACACTAGATGGCCTTAAGCCACATTTATTGTAATAAGTTCTCTTTTGAGACTCCCGATGTAATAAGTGTGTGATTGCTACTCTGCTATAAATCCTCCGAGTACTGTGTGGTGTCAGCATTACTGATCTAGGGATGACACCGGAGCACAGAGATCAGACTGTTTGAGGTCTGGTCGCTACAAGTTGCGGATGCTTGCAATAGGAGGTAATTACAAGTGGGATGTTTGTCCAAGTAAGGACAGCACCCAAGCACCGGTCCACCCACATATCAAATTATCAAAGTACCAAACACGAATCATATGACCGTGATGAAAACTAGCTTCATGATAATTCCCATGTGTCATTGGGAGCGCTTTCCTTCATATGAGAGTTTGTACAGGCTTGTCCTTTGCTACAGAAAGGATTGAGCCATCTTTTTGCACCTTGTTTACTTTTGTTACTTGCTACTCGTTACAAATTACCTTATCACAAAACTATCTGTTACCGATAATTTCAGTAGTTGCAGAGAATACCTTACTGAAAACTGCTTATCATTTCCTTCTGCTCGTCGTTGGGTTCAACATCCTTCTGCTCGTCGTTGGGTTCGACACTCTTACTTATAGAAAGTACTACGATAGATCCCCTATACTTGTGGGTCATCAATTATATGTCTAGAGTTAAAGGTGAACTTAAACTTATTAGTAAACATGCTTCTATGGTTACCACTCAAGTAGAATAAGTACTTAAAGCTTAGAATGATTTGCTCCATGAATTAAATAATAATAAAAATGATAATGCTGTTAGAGTTATGACTAGAGGGGGTAAAATGACTCAGGAACCTTTGTATCCTGAGGGCCATCCTAAGAGAATTGAGCAAGAATCTCAGAGAACTAATGTTGATGCACCTAGTTCTTCTAAAAGGAAGAAAAAGAAAATTGATAGGACTTTGCATACTTCTAGTGAACCTATTGTCGACACACCTAAGAATCCCAATGATATTTCTATTTATGATGCTGAAACACAAGCTAGTAATGAACATGAACCTGGTGTAATGTTAATGATGATGTTCATGTTGATGCTCAACCTAGCAATGAGAATGATGTAGAGATTGAACCTGTTGTTGATCGTGATAACCCACAATCAAAGAATCAACGTTATGATAAGAGACTTTGTTGCTAGGAAGCAAGGTAAAGAAAGAGAACCATGGGTTCAGAAACCCATGCCCTTTCCTCCTAAACCATCCAAGAAAAAGGATGATGAGGATTTTGAGCGCTTTGCTGAAATGATTAGACTTATCTTTTTGCGTATGCGTTTGACTGATATGCTTAAAATGAATCCTTATGCTAAGTACATGAAAGATATTGTTACAAATAAAAGAAAGATACCGGAAGCTGAAATTTCCACCATGCTTGCTAATTACACTTTTAAGGGTGTAATACCAAAGAAACTTGGAGATCCAGGAGTACCAACTATACCATGCTCCATTGAAAGAAACTATGTTAAAACTGCTTTATGTGATCTCGGAGCCGGTGTTAGTGTTATGCCTCTCTATTTATATCGTAGACTTGATTAGAATAAGTTGACACCTACTAAAATATCTCTGCAAATGGCTGATAAATCAACTGCTATACCTATCGGTATTTGTGAGGATGTGCCTGTTGTGGTTGCAAACGTTACTATTTTAACGGACTTTGCTATTCATGATATTCCCGAGGACGATAGTATGTCTATTATTCATGGAAGACCCTTTTTGAATATTGCAGGGGCTGTTATTGATTGAAACAAAGGCGATGTCACTTTTCATGTTAATGGTAATGAGCATAAGGTACACTTTCTGAGGAAACAACCTCAAGTCCACAGTATCAATTCTATTGAAAAAAAATCAAAAATTACTATAGGAAGTTTTAAATTTCCTCTTCCTATTGTCAAGAAGAAATATGATATTCTTATTGTTGGGGACGTGCATATCCCTGTTGTGGTAACCTAGTGTTATTCGAAATTTCTTCGGTTTCATGTTATTCGAGATGAGTTTGTTAACAAGACTTGATCAACCTTGTTAGTGGATTCCTTTTGATGAGCATGAGATGGATGAAGTTTGAAAGCACAAATCTCTGTACCTATCGTGGAACTGGCACGGAAGATGTCCTAGTGTGAGGACTTAGTCGTGAGGCCAGTGCATCTTTGTAGTAGCTTGAGAGGGGTTGGTCGGAATCGAGAAATGCGAGGCGATCAACACACAAGACAAGGATTTAGCAGCTTCAGGCCCCGGGAAACATCATCCGGTAACAACCCTACATGCTGTTTGTGGCTAGGTCTCATTATCATCATGAGGGAATCGCCATAAACCGGCTCTCCTTGCTGTGTCTAGCCTTAACGATTATTTCTTGCTTGTCCCTCTTTGGGGAGCCCTGCCCCTCCTCATATATGTTGAAGGGGTGGGTTACATGACTAGTCCTAGTAGGATTAGGATTACCCTATTACAAGTGGAGTCCTAGTCTTGCTTCCTTTGTAGGAGAATATTCCTTATGCCTTTCTTTGTAAACCGGCCCACCATAGTATGAACCGGCCTTCTAGGCCTTGGGCCTTGTCATCCGTCTGTCCCGCCCACCGGGTTACCAGTGAGTCGCCAAGTCCGGACGGGTTATACTTCGTGTCGGGTTACAACGCGGGGTATATCCCTGACATTAGCCCCCAGTTTAATTTGGATTTATCCATGTTAAACTGATCTGCAACACAAGAACTAATTTGGCGGGTTGTGCTCTGGGTTAAATATTCTTATAAACTGACACTTGATCATCCTTAAGTCCTTGTCATTTATTCCCTCTGAAAATCCGAGTCAATATACCAGCTTCCTAATCGATTTGCTTGCAGAAGATATTTTGTAAATAAATAGTCCATTTGAATCGGCCTTCAATGCTCTGATTTGACAAAAATATTGGTCTTCAAATATTCAACTGATATCAGCCGGTTTGAAAATGTAGAACTTGCTGGTTTATCATTGCCAAAATTGCTGGGTTATAAAAACTGATGATCCCGGGTCATGACCGTTTATAGACATCGGGTTATGATTGTTGCCAATACCGGGACACACAATTAATCTTCCTGATTTGACCAAAACTGAGAATTTGAAGATGTTCCTCCTTTATATGCATATTACCTGTAGCCCCCAAGTATTAAGAGGAGAACATAGTGATAGCTTAAGACCTGTTTCAATATAAATGTTGCAACCTTGAAGAAATCTAGATTGTTCATCTTAGTCACTTGTCACAACTGAATATTCCACATATGTAGCCCCCAAGTGACGGTTTGTTAGGCTTGCAGCAACCTGGGACTTGTAATTGCCTTATACTCATAAAAACTTCAACCAATGTAGCCCCCAAGGGCCGGCTCAGTAACATAATATTGAGCTGGGACTTTATATATACTTCTTGGAAAAGAACATCATATGATGTAACCCCCATCATGGGGCTTGAACCCACGTCCACAAGGGTAAGAGCTTTGTGCTTTAACAACAGAGCAGTGGACCCTTCAATATAATGGATTAAGACTTGTGTACCTTGGATTGTTGACAGGAGCAATTGGTAGCTGCTACCTCTTGAGAACTGTGTTGGTTTTCCCTGAAGAGGAACGGATGATGCAGCAAAGTAGCGTAAGTATTTCCCTCAGTTTTTGAGAACCAAGGTATCAATCGAGTAGGAGGCCACGCGCCAGTCCCTCGTGTTGGAAATATGCCCTAGAGGCAATAATAAAAGTATTATTATTATATTTCCTTGTTCATGATAATTGTCTTTTATTCATGCTATAACTGTATTATCCGGAAATCGTAATACACGTGTGAATACATAGACCACAATATGTCCCTAGTGAGCCTCTAGTTGACTAGCTCGTTGTGATCAACAGATAGTCATGGTTTCCTGGCTATGGACATTGGATATCGTTGATAACGGGATCACATCATTAGGAGAATGATGTGATGGACAAGACCCAATCCTAAGACTAGCACAAAAGATCGTGTAGTTCGTTTGCTAGAGCTTTGCCAATGTCAAGTATCTCTTCCTTTGACCATGAGATCGTGTAACTCCTGGATACCGTAGGAGTACTTTGGGTGTATCAAACGTCACAACGTAACTGGGTGACTATAAAGGTGCACTACAGGTATCTCCGAAAGTATCTATTGTTTTATGCGGATCGAGACTGGGATTTGTCACTCCGTGTAAACGGAGAGGTATCTCTGGGCCCACTCGGTAGGACATCATCATATGCGCAATGTGACCAAGGAGTTGATCACGGGATGATGTGTTACGGAACGAGTAAAGTGATTTGCCGGTAACGAGATTGAACAAGGTATTGGATACCGACGATCGAATCTCGGGCAAGTAACATACCGATAGACAAAGGGAATTGTATACGGGATCGATTGAGTCCTTGACATCGTGGTTCATCTGATGAGATCATCGTGGAACATGTGGGAGCCAACATGGGTATCCAGATCCCGCTGTTGGTTATTGACCGGAGAACGTCTCGGTCATGTCTGCATGTCTCCCGAACCCGTAGGGTCTACACACTTAAGGTTCGATGACGCTAGGGTTATAAAGGAAGCTTGTATGTGGTAACCGAATGTTGTTCGGAGTCCCGGATGAGATCCCGGACGTCACGAGGAGTTCCGGAATGGTCCGGAGGTAAAGATTTATATATAGGAAGTCCTGTTTCGGCCATCGGGACAAGTTTCGGGGTCATCGGTATTGTACCGGGACCACCGGAAGGGTCCCGGGGGCCCACCGGGTGGGGCCACCTGCCCCGGGGGGCCACATGGGCTGTAGGGGGTGCGCCTTGGCCTACATGGGCCAAGGGCACCAGCCCCAAGAGGCCCATGCGCCTAGGGAACCCTAGAGGGAAGAGTCCTCAAGGGGGAAGGCACCTCCGAGGTGCCTTGGGGAGGATGGACTCCTCCCCCCGTCTTGGCCGCCGCACCAGATGCCATCTGGAGGCTGGCCGCCACCCCTTGGGGTGGGAAACCCTAAAGGGGGCGCAGCCCTCCCCTTCCCCTATATATATGAGGCCTAGGGGCTGCCCATAACACGCGATTTGATCTCTCGTTGGTGCAGCCCTGCCCCTCTCCCTCCTCCTCCTCTCCCATGGTGTTTGGCGAAGCCCTGCGGGATTGCCACGCTCCTCCACCACCACCACGCCGTTGTGCTGCTGTTGGATGGAGTCTTCCTCAACCTCTCCCTCTCTCCTTGCTGGATCAAGGCGTGGGAGACGTCACCGGGCTGTACGTGTGTTGAACGCGGAGGTGCCGTCCGTTCGGCACTTGATCATCGGTGATTTGAATCACGACGAGTACGACTCCATCAACCCCGTTCACTTGAACGCTTCCGCTTAGCGATCTACAACGGTATGTAGATGCACTCCCTTTCTACTCGTTTCTGGTCTCTCCATAGATAGATCTTGGTGTTACGTAGGAAAATTTTTCAATTTCTGCTACGTTCCCCAACAGTGGTATCAGAGCTAGGTCTATTGCGTAGATTCTTTGCACGAGTAGAACACAAAGTAGTTGTGGGCGTTGATGTTGTTCAATATGCTTACCGTTACTAGTCCAATCTTGTTTCGACGGTATTGTGGGATGAAGCGGCCCGGACCGACCTTACACGTACTCTTACGTGAGACAGGTTCCACCGATTGACATGCACTTGGTGCATAAGGTGGCTAGCGGGTGCCAGTCTCTCCCACTTTAGTCGGAACGGATTCGATGAAAAGGGTCCTTATGAAGGGTAAATAGCAATTGGCATATCACGTTGTGGTTTTGCGTAGGTAAGAAACGTTCTTGCTAGAAACCCATAGCAGCCACGTAAAACATGCAAACAACAATTAGAGGACGTCTAACTTGTTTTTGCAGGGTATGCTATGTGATGTGATATGGCCAAAAGGATGTGATGAATGATATATGTGATGTATGAGATTGATCATGTTCTTGTAATAGGATTCACGACTTGCATGTCGATGAGTATGACAACCGGCAGGAGCCATAGGAGTTGTCTTTATTTTTTGTATGACCTGCGTGTCATTGAAGAACGCCATGTAAACTACTTTACTTTATTGCTAAATGCGTTAGTCATAGAAGTAGAAGTAGTCGTTGGCGTGACAACTTCATGAAGACATGATGATGGAGATCATGATGATGGAGATCATGGTGTCATGCCGGTGACAAGATGATCATGGAGCCCCGAAGATGAAGATCAAAGGAGCTATATGATATTGGCCATATCATGTCACTACTCTATTTGATTGCATGTGATGTTTATCATGTTTATGCATCTTGTTTACTTAGGACGGCGGTAGTAAATAAGATGATCCCTTACAAAATTTCAAGAAGTGTTCTCCCCTAACTGTGCACCGTTGCTACAGTTCGTCGCTTCTAAGCACCACGTGATGATCGGGTGTGATGGATTCTTACGTTCACATACAACGGGTGTAAGACAGTTTTACACAGCGAAAACACTTAGGGTTAACTTGACGAGCCTAGCATGTGCAGACATGGCCTCGGAACACGGAGACCGAAAGGTCGAGCATGATTCGTATAGTAGATACGATCAACATGAAGATGTTCACCGATGATGACTAGTCCGTCTCACGTGATGATCGGACACGGCCTAGTTGACTCGGATCATGTGATCACTTAGATGACCAGAGGGATGTCTATCTGAGTGGGAGTTCATAAGATGAACTTAATTATCCTGAACATAGTCAAAAGACTTTTTGCAAATTATGTCATAGTTCACGCTATAGTTCTACTGTTTTAGATATGTTTCTAGAGAAAATATAGTTGAAAGTTGATAGTAGCGATTATGCGATCAGTAGAAAGCTTATGTCCCTAATGCACTGCTTAGTGTGCTGAACCCCAAACGTTGTTTGTGGATGTTTCGAACATCGAACATACACGTTTTGATAACTACGTGATAGTTCAGTTAAATGGTTTAAGTAGAGGCACCAAAGACGTTTTCGAAACGTCGCGGAACATATGAGATGTTTCGAGGGCTGAAATTGGGATTTCAGGCTCGTGCCCACGTCAAGAGGTATAAGACCTCCGACGATTTTCTTAGCCTGCAAACTAAGGGAGAAAAGCTCAATCGTTGAGCTTGTGCTCATATTGTCTGAGTGCAACAATCACTTGAATCGAGTGGGAGTTGATCTTCCAGATGAGATAGTGATGTTTCCCCAAAGTCATTGCCACCAAGCTGCTAGAGCTTCGTGATGAACTATAACATATCAGGGATAGATATGATGATCCTTGAGGTATTCGCGATGTTTGACACCGCGAAAGTAGAAATCAAGAAGGAGCATCAATTGTTGATGGTTGGTGAAACCACTAGTTTCAAGAAGGGCAAGGGCAAGAAGGGATACTTCATGAAACGGCAAATCAGCTGCTGCTCAAGTGAAGAAACCCAAGGTTGGACCCAAACCCGAGACTAAGTGCTTCTGTAATAAGGGGAACAACCACTGGAGCAGAATTACCCTAGATACTTGGTAGATGAGAAGGCTGGCAAGGTTGATAGAAGTATATTGGATATACATTATGTTAATGTGTACTTTACTAGTACTCCTAGTAGCACCAGGGTATAAGATACCGGTTCGGTTGCTAAGTGTTAGTAACTCGAAATAAAAGCTACGGAATAAACGGAGACTAGCTAAAGGTGAGCTGACGATATGTGTTGGAAGTGTTTCCAAGGTTGATATGATCAAGCATCGCACGCTCCCTCTACCACCGAGATTGGTGTTTGCGTTGAGCATAGACATGATTGGATTATGTCTATCGCAATACGGTTATTCATTTAAGGAGAATAATGGTTACTCTGTTTATTTGACTAATACCTTCAGTGGTCTTGCACCTAAAAATGGTTTATTGAATCTCGATCGTAATGATACACATTTTCATGCCAAAAGATATAAGATAGTAATGATAGTACCACTTACTTGTGGCACTGCCATGTAAGTCATAATGGTATAAAACGCATGAAGAAGCTCCATGTTGATGGATCTTTGGACTCACTCATTTTTGAAAAGTTTGAGACATGCGAACCATGTCTATTGGTATATATGCATGAAGAAACTCCATGCAAATGGACCGTTTGAACTCACTTGATTTTGAATCACTTGAGATATGCAAATCATACCACATGGGCAAGATGACTGAAAAGCCTCGGTTTCAGTAAGATGGAACAAGATAGCAACTTGTTGGAAGTAACACATTTTGATGTGTGCAGTCCAATAAATGCTGAGGCATGCAGTGAATATCGTTATGTTCTTACTTCACAGATGATTCGAGTAGATGTTGAGAATATTTACTTGATGAAACACAAGTCTGAATTATTGAATGGTTCAAGTAATTTCAAAGTGAAGTAGAAGATCATTGTGACAAGAGGATAAAATGTCTATGATATGATCATAGAGATGAATATCTGAGTTACGAGTTTTGGCACACAATTAAGACATTGTGGAAATTGTTTCGCAACTAATACAGCCTGGAACACCATAGTGTGATGATGTGTCCGAACATCATAACTGCACCCTATTGGATATGATGCATACCATGATGTCTCTTATCGAATTACCACTGTCGTTCATGGGTTAGGCATTAGAGACAACCACATTCACTTTAAATAGGGCACCACGTAATTCCGTTGAGATGACACCGTATGAATTATGGTTTAGAGAAACCTAAGTTGTCGTTTCTTAAAAGTTTGGGGCTGCGACGCTTATATGAAAAAGTTTCAGGTTGATAAGCTCGAACCCAAAGCGGATAAAATACATCTTCATAGGAAACCCAAAACAGTTGGGTATACCTCCTAATTCAGATCCGAAAGCAATATGGATTGTTTCTAGAATCGGGTCCTTTCTCGAGGAAAAGTTTCTCTCGAAAGAATTGAGTGGGAGGATGGTGGAGACTTGATGAGGTTATTGAACCGTCTCTTCAACTAGTGTGTGACAGGGCATAGGAAGTTGTTCCTGTGGCACCTACACCAATTGAAGTGGAAGCTTATGATATTGATCATGAAACTTCGGATCAAGTCACTACCAAACCTCGTGGGATGACAAGGATGCGTACTACTTCAGAGTGGTACGTAACCCTGTCTTGGAAGTCATGTTGCTGGACAACAATGAACCTACGAGCTATGGAGAAGCGATGGTGGGCCCGGATTCCGATAAATGGCTCGAGGCCATAAAATCCGAGAACGGATCCATGGACTTTGGTGGACTTGCCCGATGATCGGCAAGCCATTAAGATAAATGGATCTTTAAGAAGAAGACGGACGTGGATGGTAATGTCACCGTCCATGAAGCTCGACTTGTGGCGAAAAGTTTTTCACAAGTTCAAGGAGTTGACTACGATGAGATTTTCTCATCCGTAGCGATGCTTAAAGTCCGTCGGTATCATGTTAGCATTAGCTGCATTTATGAAATCTGGCAGACGGATGTCAAAACGAGTTTCCTTACCAGTTTTCGTAAGGAAAGGTTGTATGTAATACAATCAGAAAGTTTTTGTCGATCCTAAGGATGCTAAAAGGTATGCTAGCTCCAGCGATCCTTCTAAGGACTGGAGTGAGCATCTCGGAGTTGGAATGTATGCTTTGATGATGATCAAAGATTTTGGGTTTGTACAAAGTTTATGAGAAACTTGTATTTCCAAAGAAGTGAGTGGGAGCACTATAGAATTTCTGATGAGTATATGTTGTTGACATATTAATGATCAGAGATGATGTAGAATTTCTAGAAAGCATATAGGGTTATTTGAAAGGTGTTTTTCAATGGAAAGCCTGGATTAAGCTACTTGAACATTGAGCATCAAGATCTATAAGGATAGATCAAAATGCTTAATAATACTTTCAAATGAGCACATACCTTGACATGATCTTGAAGGTGTTCAAGATGGACCAGTCAAAGAAGAAGTTCTTGCCTGAGTTGTAAGGTACGAAGTTAAGACTTAAAGCTCGACCACGGCAGAATAGAGAGAAAGGACGAAGGTCGTCCCCTATGCTTAAGACGTAGGCTCTTCAGTATGCTATGCTGTGTACCGCACCTGAAGTGTGCCTTGCCATGAGTCAGTCAAGGGGTACAAGAGTGATCCAAGAATGGCTCACAGGACAGCGGTCAAAGTTATCCTTAGTAACTAGTGGACTAAGGAATTTTCTCGATTATGGAGGTGGTAAAAGAGTTCGTCGTAAAGGTTTACGATGATGCAAGCTTAACACCTATCCGGATAGCTCTGAGTAGAGAGACCGGATACATATAATGGAGCAATAATTTAGAATAGCTCCAAGTAGAACAGTTGTTTGGAATAGCTCCAAATAGAGCGTGGTAGCTGCATCTAGGAGATGACATAGAGATTTGTAAAGCACACACGGATCTGAAAGGTTCAGACCCGTTGACTAAAACCTCTCTCACAAGCAACATGATCAAACATAAAACTCATTGAGTGTTAATCACATAGTGATGTGAACTAGACTACTGACTCTAGTAAACTCTTGGGTATTAGTCACATGGCGATGTGACCTGTGAGTGTTAATCACATGGCGATGTGAACTAGATTATTGACTCTAGTGCAAGTGGGAGACTGTTGGAAATATGCCCTAGAGGCAATAATAAATTGATTATTATTATATTTCCTTGTTCATGATAATCGTTTATTATCCATGCTAGAATTGTATTGATAGGAAACTCAGATACATGTGTGGATACATAGACAACACCATGTCCCTAGTAAGCCTCTAGTTGACTAGCTCGTTAATCAATACATGGTTACGGTTTCCTGACCATGGACATTGGATGTCGTTGATAACGGGATCACATCATTAGGAGAATGATGTGATGGACAAGACCCAATCCTAAGCCTAGCACAAGATCATGTAGTTCGTATGCTAAAGCTTTTCTAATGTCAAGTATCATTTCCTTAGACCATGAGATTGTGCAACTCCCGGATACCGTAGGAGTGCTTTGGGTGTGCCAAACGTCACAACGTAACTGGGTGGCTATAAAGGTACACTACGGGTATCTCTGAAAGTGTCTGTTGGGTTGGCACGAATCGAGATTGGGATTTTGTCACTCCGTGTAAACGGAGAGGTATCTCTGGGCCCACTCGGTAGGACATCATCATAATGTGCACAATGTGACCAAGGGGTTGATCACGGGATGATGTGTTACGGAACGAGTAAAGAGACTTGCCGGTAACGAGATTGAACAAGGTATCGGTATACCGACGTGATCTTGACGTGAGCACATGCCTTGACGTGATCTTGAAGGTGTTCAAGATGGATCAGTCAAAGAAGGAGTTCTTGCCTGAGTTGTAAGGTATGAAGTTAAGACTTAAAGCTCGACCATGGCAGAATAGAGAGAAAGGAACGAAGGTCGTCCCCTATGCTTAAGACATAGGCTCTACAGTATGCTATGCTGTGTACCGCACCTGAAGTGTGCTTTACCATGAGTCAGTCAAGGGGTACAAGAGTGATCCAAGAATGGATCACAGGACAGCGGTCAAAGTTATCCTTAGTAACTAGTGGACTAAGGAATTTTCTCAATTATGGAGGTGGTAAAAGAGTTCGTCGTAAAGGGTTACGTCGATGCAAGCTTAACACCTATCCGGATAGCTCTGAGTAGAGATACCGGATACGTATAATGGAGCAACAATTTAGAATAGCTCCAAGTAGAACAGTTATTTGGAATAGCTCCAAATAGAGCGTGGTAGCTACATCTAGGAGATGACATAGAGATTTGTAAAGCACACACGGATCTGAAAGGTTCAGACCCGTTGACTAAAACCTCTCTCACAAGCAACATGATCAAACATAAAACTCATTGAGTGTTAATCACATAGTGATGTGAACTAGACTACTGACTCTAGTAAACTCTTGGGTATTAGTCACATGGCGATGTGACCTGTGAGTGTTAATCACATGGCGATGTGAACTAGATTATTAACTCTAGTGCAAGTGGGAGACTGTTGGAAATATGCCCTAGAGGCAATAATAAAAGTATTATTATTATATTTCCTTGTTCATGATAATTGTCTTTTATTCATGCTATAACTGTATTATCCGGAAATCGTAATACACGTGTGAATACATAGACCACAATATGTCCCTAGTGAGCCTCTAGTTGACTAGCTCGTTGTGATCAACAGATAGTCATGGTTTCCTGGCTATGGACATTGGATGTCGTTGATAACGGGATCACATCATTAGGAGAATGATGTGATGGACAAGACCCAATCCTAAGACTAGCACAAAAGATCGTGTAGTTCGTTTGCTAGAGCTTTGCCAATGTCAAGTATCTCTTCCTTTGACCATGAGATCGTGTAACTCCTGGATACCGTAGGAGTACTTTGGGTGTATCAAACGTCACAACGTAACTGGGTGACTATAAAGGTGCACTACAGGTATCTCCGAAAGTATCTATTGTTTTATGCGGATCGAGACTGGGATTTGTCACTCCGTGTAAACGGAGAGGTATCTCTGGGCCCACTCGGTAGGACATCATCATATGCGCAATGTGACCAAGGAGTTGATCACGGGATGATGTGTTACGGAACGAGTAAAGTGACTTGCCGGTAACGAGATTGAACAAGGTATTGGATACCGACGATCGAATCTCGGGCAAGTAACATACCGATAGACAAAGGGAATTGTATACGGGATCGATTGAGTCCTTGACACCGTGGTTCATCCGATGAGATCATCGTGGAACATGTGGGAGCCAACATGGGTATCCAGATCCCGCTGTTGGTTATTGACCGGAGAACGTCTCGGTCATGTCTGCATGTCTCCCGAACCCGTAGGGTCTACACACTTAAGGTTCGATGACGCTAGGGTTATAAAGGAAGCTTGTATGTGGTAACCGAATGTTGTTCGGAGTCCCAGATGAGATCCCGGACGTCACGAGGAGTTCCGGAATGGTCCGGAGGTAAAGATTTATATATAGGAAGTCCTGTTTCGGCCATCGGGACAAGTTTCGGGGTCATCGGTATTGTACCGGGACCACCGAAAGGGTCCCGGGGGCCCACCGGGTGGGGCCACCTGCCCCGGGGGGCCACATGGGCTGTAGGGGGTGCGCCTTGGCCTACATGGGCCAAGGGCACCAGCCCCAAGAGGCCCATGCGCCTAGGGAACCCTAGAGGGAAGAGTCCTCAAGGGGGAAGGCACCTCCGAGGTGCCTTGGGGAGGATGGACTCCTCCCCCCCTCTTGGCCGCCGCACCAGATGCCATCTGGAGGCTGGCCGCCACCCCTTGGGGTGGGAAACCCTAAAGGGGGCGCAGCCCTCCCCTTCCCCTATATATATGAGGCCTAGGGGCTGCCCATAACACGCGATTTGATCTCTCGTTGGTGCAGCCCTGCCCCTCTCCCTCCTCCTCCTCTCCCATGGTGTTTGGCGAAGCCCTGCGGGATTGCCACGCTCCTCCACCACCACCACGCCGTTGTGCTGCTGTTGGATGGAGTCTTCCTCAACCTCTCCCTCTCTCCTTGCTGGATCAAGGCGTGGGAGACGTCACCGGGCTGTACGTGTGTTGAACGCGGAGGTGCCGTCCGTTCGGCACTTGATCATCGGTGATTTGAATCACGACGAGTACGACTCCATCAACCCCGTTCACTTGAACGCTTCCGCTTAGCAATCTACAAGGGTATGTAGATGCACTCCCTTTCTACTCGTTGCTGGTCTCTCCATAGATAGATCTTGGTGTTACGTAGGAAATTTTTTGAATTTCTGCTACGTTCCCCAACACCTCGTACCTGCACAAAACAAATAAATCCTCGCAACCAACGCGATAAGGGGTTGTCAATCCCTACACTGCCACTTACGAGAGTGAGATCTGATAGATATGATAAGATAATATTTTTGGTATTTTTATGATAAAGATGCAAAGTAAAATAAAAGCAAAGTAAAAAGCAAAGGAAATAACTAAGTATTGGGAGATTAATATGATGAAGATAGACCCGGGGGCCATAGGTTTCACTAGTGGCTTCTCTCGAGAGCATAAGTATTCTACGGTGGGTGAACAAATTACTGATGAGCAATTGACAGAATTGAGCATAGTTATGATAATATCTAGGTATGATCATGTATATAGGCATCACGTCCGAGACAAGTAGACTGACTCCTGCCTACATCTACTACTATTGCTCCACTCATCGACCGCTATCCAGCATGCATCTAGAGTATTAAGTTAATGAAAACAGAGTAACGCCTTAAGCAAGATGACATGATGTAGAGGGATAAACTCATGCAATATGATGAAAACCCCATCTTGTTATCCTCGATCGCAACAATACAATACGTGCCTTGCTGCCCCTGCTGTCACTGGGAAAGGACACCGCAAGATTGAACCCAAAGCTAAGCACTTCTCCCATTGCAAGAAAGATCAATCTGGTAGGCCAAACCAAACTGATAACTTGAAGAGAATTGCAAAGATAACCAATCATACATAAAAGAATTCAGAGAAGATTCAAATATTATTCATAGATAGACTTGATCATAAACCCACAATTCATCGGTCTCAACAAACACGCCGCAAAAATAAGATTACATTGAATAGTTCTCCACAAGAGAGGGGGAGAACATTGTATTGAGATCCAAAAAGAGAGAAGAAGCCATCTAGCTACTAACTATGGACCCGTAGGTCTGAGGTGAACTACTCACACTTCATCGGAGGGGCTATGGTGTTGATGTAGAAGCCCTCCGTGATCGATGCCCCCTCCGGTGGAGCTCTGGAACAGGCCCCAAGATGGGATCTCGTGGATACAGAAAGTTATGGCAGTGGAATTAGGGTTTTGGCTCCGTATCTGATCGTTTAGGGGTACGTAGGTATATATAGGAGGAAGGAGTACGTCAGTGGAGCAACAGCGGCCCACAAGGGTGGAGGGCGCGCCTGGGGGGGGGGGTAGGCGCGCCTACCCCCCTACCTCGTGGCCTCCTCTTTTGTGTCTTGATGTAGGGTCCAAGTCTCGTGGGTCTTGTTCGTTGAGAAAATCACGTTCCCGAAGGTTTCATTCCGTTTGGACTTTGTTTGGTATTCCTTTTCTTCGAAACCCTAAAACAGGCAAAAAACAACAATTCTCGGCTGGGCCTCTGGTTAATAGGTTAGTCCCAAAAATAATATAAAAGTGGATAATAAAGCCCAATAATGTCCAAAACAGTAGATAATATAGCATGGAGCAATCAAAAATTATAGATACATTGGAGACGTATCAAGCATCCCCAAGCTTAATTCCCGCTCGTCCTCCAGTAGGTAAATGATAAAAACAGAATTTTTGATGGGAGTGCTACTTGGCATAATTTTAATGTAATTCTTCTTAATTGTGGTATGAATATTCAGATCCAAAAGATTCAAGATAAAAGTTCATATTGACATAAAAATAATAATACTTCAAGCATACTAATAAAGCAATTATGTCGTCTCAAAATAACATGTCCAAAGAAAGTTCATCCCTACAAAATCATATAGTTTAGTCATG
This sequence comes from Triticum dicoccoides, assembly GCF_002162155.2. Taxonomy (NCBI): domain Eukaryota; kingdom Viridiplantae; phylum Streptophyta; class Magnoliopsida; order Poales; family Poaceae; genus Triticum; species Triticum dicoccoides. The sequence continues at coordinate 494,284,403 of NC_041386.1, read as the reverse complement.
CTCCATTTTCGTCACACAAGAATGCTCTCATCATGCACAACCCCGATGACAAGCCAAGCAATTGTTTCATACTTTAGTAATCTCAAACCTATAAACTTTCACGCAATATATGAGCGCGAGCCATGGACATAGCACTATGGGTGGAATAGAATATAATGAGGGGGGTTATGTGGAGAAGACAAAAAGGTGAAAGTCTCACATCAACAAGGCTAATCAATGGGCCATGGAGATGCCCACTGATTGATGTTAATGCAAGGAGTAGGGATTGCCATGCAACGGATGCACTAGAGCTATAAATGTATGAAAGCTCAACAAAAGAAACTAAGTGGGTGTGCATCCAACTTGCTTGCTGACGAAGACCTAGGGCACTTGACGAGGCCCATTGTTGGAATATACAAGCCAAGTTCTATAATGAAAATTCCCACTAGTATATGAAAGTGGCAAAACAAGAGACTCTCTATCATGAAGATTACGGTGCTACTTTGAAGCACAAGTGTGGCAAAGGATAGTAACATTGTCCCTTCTCTCTTTTTCTCTCAATTTTTTGGGCCTTCTCTTTTTTTATGGCCTTTCTCTTTTTTATATATAATTCCTCACTTGGGACAATGCTCTAGAAAATGATGATCATCACACTTCTATTTATTTACAACTCAATGATTACAACTCGATACTAGAACAAAAGATGACTCTATATGAATGCCTCCGGCGGTGTACCGGGATATGCAATGGACCAAGAGTGACATGTATGAAAGAATTATGAATGGTGGCTTTGCCACAAATACTATGTCAACTACATGATCATGCTAAGCAATATTACAATAATGAATGTGTCATGATAAACGGAATGGTGGAAAGTTGCATGGCAATATATCTCGGAATGGCTATGGAAATGCCATAATAGGTAGGTATAGTGGCTGTTTTGAGGAAGATATAAGGAGGTTTATGGTTGAAAGGTCGTATCATATCATGGGGTTTGGATGCACCGGCGAAGTTTGCACCAACTCTGAATGTGAGAAAGGGCAATGCACGGTACCGAAGAGGCTAGCAAGGATGGAAGGGTGAGAGTGCGTATAATCCATAGACTCAACATTAGTCATAAAGAACTCACATACTTATTGCAAAAATCTACAAGTCATCAAAAACCTCGGCACTATGCACATGCTCCTAGGGGGATAGATTGGTAGGAAAAGACCATCGCTCGTCCCCGACCGCCACTCATAAGGAGGACAATCAAATAACACCTCATGTTTCAAATTTGTTACATAAGTTTACCATACGTGCATGCTACGGGACTTGCAAACTTCAACACAAGCATTTCTCAATTTAACAACTACTCAACTAGCACGACTTTGATATTATTACCTCCATATCTCAAAACAATCATCAAGCATCAAACTTATCTTAGTATTCAAAACACTTATAAGAAAATTTTACTAATCTTGAATACCTAGCATATTAGGATTTTAAGAAAATTACCATGCTATTTAAGACTCTCAAAATAATCTAAGTGAAGCATGAGAGATCTATAGTTTCTATAAAACAAATCCACCACCGTGCTCTAAAAGATATAAGTGAAGTACTAGAGCAAAACTATATAACTCAAAAGATATAAGCGAAGCACATAGAGTATTCTAACAAATTCCAAATCATGTATGGCTCTCTAAAAAGGTGTGTACAGCAAGGATTATTGTGGTAAACTAAAAAGTAAATACTCAAATCATACAAGACGCTCCAAGCAAAACACATATCATGTGGCGAATAAAAATATAGCTCCAAGTAAAGTTACCGATAGAAGTAGACGAAAGAGGGGATGCCTTCCGGGGCATCCCCAAGCTTTGGATTTTAGGTGTCCTTAGATTATCTTGGGGGTGCCATGGGCATCCCCAAGCTTAGGCTCTTGCCACTCCTTGTTCCATAATCCATCAAATCTTTACCCAAAACATGAAAACTTCACAACACAAAACTCAAAGTAGAAAATCTCATGAGCTTCGTTAGCGAAAGAAAACAAAAGACCACTTCAAGGTACTGTAATGAACTCATTATTTATTTATATTGGTGTTAAACCTACTGTATTCCAACTTCTCTATGGTTTATAAACTATTTTACTAGCCATAGATTCATCAAAATAAGCAAACAACACACGAAAAACAGAATCTGTCAAAAACAGAACAGTCCGTAGTAATATGTAGCTAGCGCAAGATATGGAACCCCAAAAATTCTAAAATAAATTGAAGGACGTGAGGAATTTATCTATTAATCATTTGAAAAAAGAATTAACTAAATATCACTTTCCAAATAAAAATGGCAGCAGTTCTCATGAGCGCTAAAGTTTCTGTTTTTTACAGCAAGTGTAACAAAACTTTCCCCAAGTCTTCCCCACGGTTCTACTTGGCACAAACACTAATTAAACACAAAAAACACAACCAAAACAGAGGCTAGATAAATTATTTATTACTAAACAGGAGAAAAAAGCAAGGAATAAAAATAAAATTGGGTTGCCTCCCAACAAGCGCTATCGTTTAACGCCCCTAGCTAGGCATAAAAAGCAAGGATAGATCTAGGTATTGCCATAATAGTAAGATAGATAATTAAAAATCATTTCATATTCTCTATGTTAGGCAGAAAGTTTTCTTTGAGGCAATAAAAATTAATCAAAAGGGCTAAATTTAATGGGGCAAAAGTCCCCAAGATCAACTTTGGGAGGTATAGGTTCCTCCTTTGGTCCTTCGTATTGCACAACCAACTCATCATTATAAGCATTCTTTTGACAGAACTTTGTGAGCCTATATTCAAGAGAATATCCTAGTTCATTATTTCGAATATCCAAATCATCATTAAGTTTAGAAATTCTATCAACTAAAACATTGGTAGGAACCCTTTTTCTAAGATTTTCATTGAAAGCAACATAGTCTAGAGATTGAAAACGCATTATTTCTTCTTGATCAAAGAGGATGGCCTCTATGGGAGGACGACAAGCGTCCACCCTATAATGCGCAAAGATTTCTTTGGCCTCTTTTATTATGAATCTAAACTCATCAGCCAAAAAGATAGTAGCGGCACGCTTAACAGAAGAATGCTCAATATTAGAAAATTCTAGGAAAATCCTTTGTATGCAAGGGTGCATGTGCATGAATTGTATTTCAAGTTCAATTACAAGCATGGAAATAGCGTCCACAAGACTATAGTTCTATGAAGGATATAACTACCCATAGAAGGTAAAGCACCGGCACAAGTAAAGAAATCTTGAATACCTCCTTTTCCAATAATATTACCACTACCAACACGGATTTTTTTGTATGTAAGATGGGTGGTTCTTTAGTAGGAGCATCGGAATTTTTCATGATATTATTATTGTCCATATCGACAATAATTTCCCCAATGTCAGACATAGAGGCAGAAGGTAAGGGACTAGCCATAACGACAAGCAAATGAACTAACGCACAAGCAAACAAAAAGCAAGCGGGCAAAAAGAGGCAAATAGAGAAAGAGAGGGAGGATAGAGAGAGAGGGTGAATAAAATGGAAAGGGTGAAGTGGGGGAGAGGAAAACTAGAGGCAAATGGCAAATAATGTAATGCAGGAGATAAGGGTATGTGATGGGTACTTGGTATATTGACTTTTGTGTATACCTCCCCGGCAATGGCGCCAGAAATCCTTCTTGCTACCTCTTGAGCACTGCGTTGGTTTTCCGCGAAGAGGAAGGGATGATGCAGCAAAGTAGCGTAAGTATTTCCCTCAGTTTTTGAGAACTAGGTATCAATCCAGTAGGAGGCTATGCGCCAGTCCCTCATACCTGCACAAAACAAATAAATCCTCGCAACCAACGTGATAAGGGGTTGTCAATCCCTACATGGCCACTTACGAGAGTGAGATCTGATAGATATGATAAGATAAGATTTTTGGTATTTTTATGATAAAGATGCAAAGTAAAATAAAAGCAAAGTAAAAAGCAAAGGAAATAACTAAGTATTGGGAGATTAATATTATGAAGATAGACCCGGGGGCCATAGGTTTCACTAGTGGCTTCTCTCGAGAGCATAAGTATTCTATGGTGGGTGAACAAATTACTGTTGAGCAATTGATAGAATTGAGCATAGTTATGAGAATATATAGGTATGATCATGTATATAGGCATCACGTCCGAGACAAGTAGACTGACTCCTGCCTGCATCTACTACTATTACTCCACTCATCGACCGCTATCCAACATGCATCTAGAGTATTAAGTTAATGAAAACAGAGTAACGCCTTAAGCAAGATGGCATGATGTAGAAGGATAAACTCATGCAATATGATGAAAACCCCATCTTGTTATCCTCGATGGCAACAATACAATACGTGCCTTGCTGCCCCTACTGTCACTGGGAAAGGACACCGCAAGATTGAACCCAAAGCTAAGCACTTCTCCCATTGCAAGAAAGATCAATCTAGTAGGCCAAACCAAACTGATAATTCGAAGAGACTTGCAAAGATAACCAATCATACATAAAAGAATTCAGAGAAGATTCAAATATTGTTCATAGATAGACTTGATCAAAAACCCACAATTCATCGGTCTCAACAAACACACCGCAAAAAGAAGATTACATCGAATAGTTCTCCACAAGAGAGGGGGAGAACATTGTATTGAGATCCAAAAAGAGAGAAGAAGCCATCTAGCTACTAACTATGGACCAGTAGGTCTGAGGTGAACTACTCACACTTCATCGGAGGGACTATGGTGTTGATGTAGAAGCCCTCCGTGATCGATGCCCCCTCCGGTGGAGCTCCGAAATAGGCCCCGAGATGGGATCTCATGGATACAGAAAGTTACGACGGTGGAATTATGGTTTTGGCTCCGTATCTGATCGTTTGGGGGTACGTAGGTATATATATGAGGAAGGAGTACGTCGGTGGAGCAACAGGGGGCCCACGAGGGTGGAGGGCGCGCCTGGGGGGGGGGGGGGGTAGGCGCGCCCCCCTACCTCGTGGCCTCCTCTTTTGTGTCTTGATGTAGGGTCCAAGTCTCCTGGGTCTTGTTCGTTGAGAAAATCACGTTCCCGAAGGTTTCATTCCGTTTGGACTCCGTTTGGTATTCCTTTTCTTTGAAACCCTAAAACAGGCAAAAAATAGCAATTCTGGGCTGGGCCTCTGGCTAATAGGTTAGTCCCAAAAATAATATAAAAGTGGATAATAAAGCCCAATAATGTCCAAAACAGTAGATAATATAGCATGGAGCAATAAAAAATTATATATATGTTGGAGACATATTAGTAGCCCCCAAGGGCCGGCTCATTATGATGTAATGAGTCGGGTCTTCTATAAGGTGAGCAAAAAATGACTTTGCATTAGCCCCCAAGTGTCATGGTGCATGCTTGCAGCGACATGAGACTTGCATATTTGATGTAATCTCAACTTGAATAATGTAGCCCCCAAGTGCCGGGTCGTAAGCCTGCTGCAACTCGGGACTATTCCTTCAACTATAGAATAAATCATATCCATTGATAATATAATAGCCATTGTGCTAAAGCGACTTTGAAAACCTTGATCATAATACTGGTTACTGATAACCATAATAAAATCCAGCCATGTTGTCTATTTGAAGATTTGAATAATATAATCCAAAGATTTATGAGCGCATGATTCCAATGGCGCAATCCAAATATATACTGGTGCCTTATAATCCCAAGCCAGTCCGGGTTAATAAACACTGAATAATTTATCATCATACTGGCGAATTATAGTCGAAAGCCAGGCCGGGTTAATAAACGCCGGTGATTTATAATCATGCTTTATTCAACCTGTTTCTGCATACAACAAGTTTAAAGTGTCCTGGCGGTTTACCGTCGGACGGGTCATAATGCCCAACATATAACCCGGGTTTATAACCAAGGCTGCACTTAAGAATAATCAAATATGAAATATATCATACCTGTGACATTGAATCACATCGTTGGTTTACCAACTTTTTGTAGTAAGGGTGATAACCCAAATCTTGAGTACTGATAACTCCTCCCATATTTTGCCGGTTTATAATAATATCGTACCGGGTTGTAATAAACACTGGATTATCCATATATAATACTGGTGACTTGTAGTCGAAACCAGACCGGGTCAATAAGCGCCGGATTATAATTGATCATGTACTGACAACTTGTAGTTGAAAGCCAAGCCAGGTCAATAAATTCCGGTTTATCATAAATTGTTATAAACCTCATCAAAGGAGGAAAAAAACTTGGCAAATAAAAGTATAAAAAGAACATGCGAGGCTTTTCATGGGCTGCCAGGCCCAAAATTGAGGCTTTTCATGGGTTGCCAGGCCACTGACTTAAACCATTTTAGAAAGCCTTTTAAGATGGACCTCACATTAACCAATCATCGTTTTAACTTTGACAAGTTCAGGGTCTATGAGATTGACTTGTCAAACGTTCGACGGGTCATACCAGGATTACCTGGATGGAGTGGCTTACTTAAAGAGGCAGGATAACCCAGGGTTTTAGGTGAATACACCTGACTCCCAAGCCTGGCTTGATAGCCTATTACAAGGGTGTAGACTCTTTGTTCTTTGAGAAGCAAAGAGCCCCCGAGCAATATTTTGAGCTATGCTCAGTGGGTGCCTATGTTTGAGGTGTGCTTTTGCAACACTCTCTTTGGCCTCCAAGTGATTTCCTTGGTGACCTTACGCCGATCAAGAGGTGTAGCTATGGTTCGAATACGACCAAGCCCCCAAGTGATTTCCCTGGCGGCCTTACGCCGATCAAGAGGTGTAGCTATGGTTCGAACACGACCAAGCCCCCAAGTGATTTTTTTGATATATGGCTTTATAGGCCGGATCAATGGGTAAAGAAAAGTCCGCTTTGTAAACAGAAGCCCCCGTGTGATCAATAATATGATAATCCAATAAGGCAGGATACCCATGTTTGAACCGCGCATCATGGCAACAAGTCCTCTTCGGCAACCTTTAACTTTTTGCAAGAGATAAATTCTTCTTGAACCGGGATTTTTGAACCGGATATTGAGAGCGTCAGAGCTTTGCAAGAGATAGTTTCCTCTTAAACCGGATTTGAACCAGATACTAAGGGCTTCAGTGCTGTGGGGGAGACGGGATTTCCCTTAAACCGGATTTTAAACTGGCATTCTTCATTTTGAACCAGAAATTTTCTGACAGCCTTTAAACTTCCATCAATATGGTAGTAGCCTCTGGGACCGGGTTATCTTTCCCTCCAACGTCCTGGGGTTCTTGAATTCACTGAAAACCGGCAACATTTGCTGAGTCATATCATTGTAGCCCCCGAGTCTCAAGGCGACTCGGGGATTTGGCTTGAGATTCTCCATATTTGACCGCGATATAAACTGGCATAAGTTGTATATCATTGGTGTTGATAGCACAATGTGAATCCATAGAAGGTTGAGGTGACTGCGGCGGATTATAAATGATCCCGTATGAGCCGTGTCAGCAACTCGGCCAATGGTTCCTTCCAACTGGCTATTTGAAGTTAACCAAACTGTAGTGGCGGCAACTTGTGCGCCTGCCCATTGGGCCACCCAGTGCAGGCGACAGCTGATAGTATATGATAATTTGCTCCAGAGTTATCGGAAGAAAACCGGGCTACCCAAGCAGTGACTGGCTTTATACTCAATAAACAGCTCATGCAGACAGGTGCAGCCCGGTGTGTTGATGTAGACCGGATCACGAGAGACGGATGGTAAAGACTTGCACTGTATCAGAGGCGACAAGAGCAGATGAGTCGGTCACGGCGTTGTAAGCCAGTACGGACGGGCGAGTCAAACGCAGGCGCAGTCCCGACAAGCTGATATAAACCAGGCCGTAAGGGCGGCGTCTTGCACGCGTCCATTGATCGTGTAATGTGACACGGACGAACACCGGGCAGGATGTTGCCAGCGCGTGCTCCATACCCATGGTATAAACCATGTTTATAATGAATAATTGTCCTGCACATCAAAATATACGATCCAGAGTAATTGTTCTTTTGACAAAAAACAATATGTGTCAAAAATAGACTTAGATAGATGTCACCTGATATGTTAGGACGGAAATTATCCACCGTGGAGTTGATGGTCACTACGGTGAAGCTAAAATCAACCACGGACAAGTCACCCGCAGGAGCAGACAGATGAGTCGCCGCAACGTTTTAAGCTGGCGCGGACGGCTGAGTTAATTGCAGACGTGGTAAATCACGTGGACAGACGAGTCAGCCGCGTCGTGTTGATGTAGACCGGACCGCAGGCGGCGGTTTGCACACGTCTGTTGAGCAATTTGACATATTGCGGATGTAGACGCGACCTCCAATGACAGTGCGCAAGGACCGGATCATATTTTGGACATGAGTTAATCGACCTACGTATACAATAGCATACCTCGAAAAAAAATCTTTTGATGATATTTAATTACACCAAGTAAGAGTTTTAGAAAAATAGCACCTGATTGTTTTTTGTTCGGCAAGTCATTAGAACCTATTTTTTATCTCTGCTCCGGGTGCAAACGCCTTACCGTGCATACTTGCACCATTCTTCAATTGGCACTAGCCTTGCTAGTATTTTACATTGGCTCGGGTCTTCATGTTGGGAAGATTGACTCAACCTTAGTCATAGCACGTATCTGCTCAAAGTTGTAGAAGCGCCTCTGCGACGGCACAAGGTAGCCGAAGACGCACTAGAAGGCGTTCAACGAGTGGTGAGGCCTCGCAAGCAGTGGCGGAGGCAGCCGGTGACTTGGCCCAAGGCCGGGGCGGCTCAAGGGTGGCCAGACCCGGCACAGAGAATTGGCAGCTGGCCAGAACAATAAGTCGGTGAGTGTGGAAGCGACCCAGTGGAACAGGGCGCATGGGGCAAGCGGCGGCGAGTCGGCAGAGCTCCAGCGCGGTGAGGAGGTGTTGAAACATCTAACACTTCATTTGCGGTGGAGCGGGGCAAAGGCGAGACTGCTCGCGTCGGGGTGACTCAACTCAATAGAGGAGGATAGGCGGCCGACGAGGTAAGGTCGTTGAGGTGGCGGCTCGCAATAGGGCCGAAGGCGACTCAGGGCGTCGTAACGGCGACTTGGAGGCGAGGACACTGCGGCGCTCACTCGGAGGCAGCGGCTCGCAGCAAATTGGAAACGGCCGTTTGACCATAGCAGCAGGAGAGTGACTGGCTCAGGGCCGCCAGGGAAGGCACAGGCGAGGCTCGGGTGGCGACTTGGAGGTAGCAGCTCGGTTCCGGAGGCGGCTGCTGTGGAGGTGAGGTAGAGCAAAGCCAACGGCGGCTCGCCGGGATCTGCCTGCCGGCGGCTCGGCGAGGTCGCATCAGAGAGGCGCTGGCGGTGCGGGCCACGGCAGAGCAGCAGCCGAAGGTCGGGCCGTAGGGGTGGAGACCATTGTCCACTTCCGAGTCGTTGACTCTCTTTTCTTTCCTATTTAATCTAAATCATGGTAGCATCGGACTACAGATGTATATAAGGATTTGTAGATCAACTAGTCCATCATGCGGAGCGAGTAGTACTAGTTGAAATAGCACATTGGAGTTTCATGTAGATCTTGCTTCAAGTGTTAGATGGATGAGTGATACGTCTCCGTCGTATCTACTTTTCCAAACACTTTTTCCCTTGTTTTGGACTCTAACTTGTATGATTTGAATGGAACTATCCCGGACTGACATTGTTTTCGGCAGAATTGCCATGATGTTGTTTTATGTGCAGAAAACAAAAGTTCTTGGAATGACCTAAAACTCCACGGAATATATTACAATAAATAATAAAAAATCCTCGCCAAAGATGAAGACCAGGAGGCCCACACCCATGGAGACCCCCCGACTCCAACTCCAACTCTATATAACTACTTTCGGGGAGAAAAAATAGGAGAGAAGAAATCATCGCGTTTTACGATACGGAGCCACCGCCAAGCCCTAAAACCTCTCGGCGGAGCTGATCTGGAGTCCGTTTGGGGCTCCGGAGAGGGGGATTCGTCGCCGTCGTCATCATCAACCATCCTCCATCACCAATTTCATGATGCTCACCGCCGTGCGTGAGTAATTCCATCGTAGGCTTGTTGGACGGTGATGGGCTGGATGAGATTCACCATGTAATCGAGTTAGTTTTGTTAGCGTTTGATCCCTAGTATCCACTATGTTCTGAGATTAATGTTGCTATGACTTTGCTATGCTTAATGCTTGTCACTAGGGCCCGAGTGCCATGATTTCAGATCTGAACCTATTATGTTTTCATCAATATATGAGTGTTCTTGATCCTATCTTGCAAGTCTATAGTCACCTATTATGTGTTATGATCCGTTAACCCCGAAGTGACAATAATCGGGATACTTACCGGTGATGACCGTAGTTTGAGGAGTTCATGTATTCACTATGTGCTAATGCTTTGTTCTGGTTCTCTATTAAAAGGAGGCCTAATATCCCTTAGTTTCCATTAGGACCCCGCTGCCACGGGAGGGTAGGACAAAAGATGTCATGCAAGTCCTTTTCCATAAGTACGTATGACTATATTCGGAATACATGCCTACATTACATTGACGGTTTGGAGCTAGTTCTGTGTCACCCTATGTTATGACTGTTACATGATGAACCACATCCGACATAATTATCCATCATTGATCCAATGCCTACGAGCTTTCCATATACTGGTTTACGCTTATTTACTTTTCCTGTTGCTATTGTTACAATCACTACAAAATACCAAAAACATTACTTTGCTTTCGTTACTCTTTTGTTACCGTTACCATCACTATCATATTACTTTGCTACTAAACACTTTGCTCCAGATACTAAGTTTCCAGGTGTGGTTGAATTGACAACTCAGCTGCTAATACTTGAGAATATTCTTTGGCTCCCCTTGTGTCGAATCAATAAATTTGGGTTGAATACTCTACCCTCGAAAGCTGTTGCGATCCCCTATACTTGTGGGTCATCAAGACTAATGTCTGGCGCCGTTGCCGGGGAGCATAGCTCTATTCTTTGAGTCACTTGGGATTTATATCTGCTTATCATTATGAAGAACTTGAGAGATCCAAAAACCAAGATCTATCCCTCAACTACGAGGGGAGGTAAGGAACTGCCATCTAGCTCTGCACTTGAGTCACCTTTTGTTATGAGTAACCTTGCGACACCTAAACCTGCTTCTGCTATTCGTTCTGATATGTCGCATGTTATTGATGATGCTACTTCTACTATACATGATAGTTATGATGAAACTACGTCTATGCCTGATACTACTATGCCACTTAGTGATTTTCTCGAGGAACGACTTGCTAGGGCTAGAGAGATTGAAAATATTGAATCTGATTATGAAGGTGAAAGTGATGATGAAGAATCACTTGTTATTCCTGAGGGTTATTTATTTGATCAAGAAGCTTCTTTAGCTATTTTAGCTTGGAAGGATAGATATGAACTCAAAAGGTTATTAGCTAAATGGAATAAGAAATCTCCAAATGCTAGGATGATACCTGACCCTGCTTTTGCTACTTCACCTATCTGTGTTACTGATAAAGATTATGAATTCTCTGTTGATCCTGATATAATTACTTTGGTTGAATCTGATCCTTTTCATGGTTATGAATCTGAAACTGTTGTGGCACATCTTACTAATTAAATGATATAGCCACCCAATTCACTAATGATGAGAGATCTCGCTACTTTTATATCCTTAAAATATTTTCGTTCTCATTAAAGGGTGATGCTAAGATATGGTTTAATTCTCTTGATCCTTGTTGTGTGTGTAGTCCCCAAGATATGATCTATTACTTCTCTGCTAAATATTTCCCTGCTCATAAGAAACAAGCTGCTTTAAAGGAAATATACAACTTTGCACAAATTAAAGAAGAGAGTCTCCCACAAGCTTGGGGGAGGCTTCTCAAGTTACTTAATGCTTTGCCTGATCATCCTCTTAAGAAAAATGAAATACTTGATATCTTTTATAATGGACTAACCAATGCTTCTAGAGATTACCTGGATAGTTGTGCTGGTTCTCTTTTCAGGGAAAGAACACCGGATGAAGCTGAAATCTTATTGAATAATATGTTGACAAATGAAAATAATTGGGCACCTCCTGAGCCAGCTCCTGAGCCAGCTCCTGAGCCAGCTCCTGCTCCAATTAATGATCCTATTCCTAAACCAACTCCGAAGAAGAGAGGTGTTCTATTTCTCAGTCCCGAAGATATGCAAGAGGCAAAGAAATCTATGAAAGAAAAAGGTATTAAAGCTGAAGATGTTAAGAATTTACCTCCTATTGAAGAAATACATGGTCTTAATTTACCGCCAATTGAAGAAACATATGATCTTGATCCTTTACTTATTGAAGAACCTCTAGACCTCGATAACCTGACACAGGTAGTAAAGGTAAATTCTCTCTATAGATATGATAAAGTTGAAATCCCTCCTACTAAAATTAGTAGTCAATGCTTGGATGAGTTTGATAATTTTATGTTTAAGCAAGAAGACTTCAATGCTTATTTTGGTAGACAATTAAAACAAGATGCTGATATGATTAAATACTTGGGTGATTATATGGCTAATATTAGAGGTGAACTTAAACTTGTTAGCAAACATGCTTCCATGGTTACCACTCAAGTAGAACAAGTACTTAATGCCCAAAAGGAATTGCTCAATGAGATGAATAGTAAGAAAAATAATTATGCTGTTAAAGTGGCTACTAGAACTGGTGGAATGACTCAGGAACCTTTGTATCCTGAAGGCCACCCTAAGAGAATTGAGCAAGATTCTCAGAGAAATAATATTGATGCACCTAGTTCTTCTAAAAGGAAGAAAAAGAAAAATGATAAAACTGTGCAAACTTCTAGTGAACCTATTGCTGAACCACCTGATAATCCAAATGATATCTCTATGTCTGATGCTGAAACACAATCTGGCAATGAACATGAACCTAATGAAGATGTTAATGATGATGTTCATAATAATGCTCAACCTAGTAATGATAATGATGTAGAAATTGAACCTGCTATTGATCTTGATAACCCACAATCAAAGAATCAATGTTATGATAAGAAAGACTTTGTTGCTAGGAAACATGGTAAAGAAAGAGAGCCTTGGGTTCAGAAACCCATGCCTTTTCCTCCCAAACCATCCAAGAAAAAGGATGATGAGGATTTTGAGCACTTTGCTGAAATGATTAGACCTATCTTTTTGCGTATGCGATTAACTGACATGCTTAAAACAAATCCTTATGCTAAGTACATGAAAGATATTATTACAAATAAAAGAAAGATACCGAAAGCTGAAATTTCCACCATGCTTGCTAATTATACTTTTAAGGGTGGAATACCAAAGAAACTTGGAGATCCAGGAGTACCTACCATACCATGCTCCATTAAAAGAAACTATGTTAAAACTGCTTTATGTGATCTTGGAGCCGGTGTTAGTGTTATGTCTCTCTCTTTATATCGTAGACTTGACTTGAATAAGTTGACACCTAGTGAAATATCTTTGCAAATGGCTAATAAATCAACTGCTATACATGTCGGTATTTGTGAGGATGTGCCTGTTGTGGTTGCAAACGTTACTATTTTAACGGACTTTGTTATTCTTGATATTCCCGAGGATGATAGTATGTCTATTATTCTTGGAAGACCTTTTCTTAATACTGCAGGGGCTGTTATTGACTGCAACAAAGCCAATGTCACTTTTCATGTTAATGGTAATGAGCATACGGTACACTTTTCGAGGAAACAACCTCAAGTTCATAGTATCAATTCTATCAGAAAAATTCCATCAATTATATTTGGAGGTTTTGAATTTCCTCTTCCTACAGTCAAGAAGAAATATGATATACTTATTATTGGGGATGTGCATATCCCTGTTGAGGTAACCTAGTGTTATTCGAAATTTCTCCGGTTACATGTTAATCGGAATGAGTTTGTTAACAAGACTTGATCAACCTTGTTAGTGGATTCTTTTTGACGAGCATGAGATGGATGAAACTAGAAGCACAACCTTCTTTACCCTCTCTATACTTTCTGTTATTTATATTAAATAAAGTAAAAACAAATAATTTTTTGTCTGTTATCTGATTATCCGTGCAATATAAAAATACCTCGAAAATAAAAGTTCTCCAAATACCCTGAAAATTAAATATGATTTTTATAGAATATTTGAGGATTTATGGAACAAAGAACACACCAGGGGTGCAACCACCTTGCCACGAGGGTGGAGGGCGCGCCCCCTGCCTCGTGGGCCCACGGTGGCCCTCCTCCACTTATTCTTTCACCCACACACTCCTTCCTCCCCCAAACACAAAAAACCAGCTCAAACCCGAGTCCAAGCTCGTTTTGCTGCCATTTTCGATCTCCTTGCTCAAAGCACCTCTCACAAAACTGCTTGGGGAGATTGTTCCTTGGTATGTGACTCCTCCATTGGTCCAATTAGTTTTTGTTCTAGTGCTTTATTCATTGCAAATTTGTGTTTCTTAGGTGACCTTGTTCTTGAGCTTGCATGTCAAATTTATATGGTCAAAAGTAGTTTTGATGCATGATATAGGCTCTAGGCACTTGTAGGAGTAGTTGCTATCAATATTATTGAGTTTGATTTACTTTTATTTTGAAGTTACTAAAAATTTCAGAATTTTTCTGAAAATGATGAGGAGATTATTGAGGGGCTCATCGAGCCAAAGCTCAAAGGAAAAGGCACCGAAGCCTAAGTATAATTTGCCGCGCACCGCGGAGGTTCAGGCGTGTGAATGGCCTTCCAAGGATTTCTTAAGAGCAGCCGGGATTTATGAAGATTTTCATGAGTTGGCTCATAATGTAGGCCTCACCGCTTTCCTCCACGACCAATGCGATCAGTATCTCTTACTCACAAATACCTTTGTGCAAAAACTTTCATTTTCATTCTAGGAACTCACCACCTATGGTGGAGTTTCATTTATATGATGAGCATAAGGAGATGTCACTTTATGATTTTTGTCGGATTTGTTTAGTCCCTTTTGGGGGCAAGACAGAAGAACCACATCATGATGATGTGGAGGGATTTATTAATACTATCACTGTAGGGGAAACTAGGAAGGTTTCCGATGCACGAATCACTAGCATACATTTTCCTGTCTTACGTTACTTTGCATTATTTGCTAGTCGTTGCTTAATTGGTCGCGGAAACTGTGGAAACCTTAGTATCCCTGATATTATTGTTTTGCTCCAAGGTTTATACAGTGATAACACTTTTGGTATGGGCGGCATTATTGCTAGACGGTTAAGTATGAACCGTACTAAGGGTCCCATCTTTGGAGGCATCTATGCTACACGCCTAGCTGCACATTTTAACATTCCTATTAGGCATGCTGAGAAGGAAGACAAATTGCTGCCTCGTGTTTATTTAGATTATAAAAGTATGGTGTCACGTGATTTTATTGTTAAGAATATGGCAGGAGAGCTTAAATATCAATTGTTATTTAATAAACATCATCCTGAGAATATTACCTTGCCTGCTCCTTCTTTGTTTGATTTGACTGTAGGCATGTACCTTGTTCCATTGACGGCTATTCACGCCTACCGGAACCCTGCACCAGCCGAGGAGCCAGAACCAGAACCACAATTTGATCCTTCACGACAGTCTAACTATCAGTGGGATCCGGAGATGATTGCCAGCCAGTGGCAATCGGAGCCTTCTTCTTCCTCATCACAGTACGACCCCAACAACTATTATTATGGATATCAGCCAGGCCAGCCGTGGCCATAAACCAACTTAGGCCAAAAGCCTAAGCTTGGGGGAGTACGTATTTCTCACCGACATTAAATTTATGTTCACACACACTCATTGCTAGATGTCGGTGCTCATACTTTTTCATTGTATCATCCATGCTAGTTTATTTCCTTTTATGCTTTCTTGTGTGTTTGATAAACCTTAAGAAAAACCAAAAAAAATTAGTTGTAGCTTTTAATTAATTTACTTTCCATGCTTGTAGTAGTAATTAAAAAGAAAACCCAAAAATATTTCATGTTCTTCTTTTGCTTGTTGGGAGCTTTCCCGTGTAAATAGTTTTATTTCTTTTCTTTGGGGGTCAGTAGGAGAAGACCATGATTAAATTGTTGAAGTGGCTCTTATATGCTTTATTGTTGATTTAACCAAGAGCCCATATTGCTTTGTCTTCTCCTGTTTATTGAATGCTCGCAGATTCCATCTTAGCCCAATGCATGTTCACTCTTATTATTATTCACATCGTTCGGTCGTGCAAGTGAAAGGCAATTATGATCATATATGATGGACTGACTGAGATGAGAAAAGCTGGTACGAACTCGACCTCTTTTGTTTTTGTAAATATGATGAGTTCATCGTTCTTGATTCAGCTTGTTATGAATAAACATGTTTGCAATTACAATTAGAGATCATAGTTGCTTGTGCCATGCTTGATTAGCTATGAGTTATAATGGTTTACCTTGCGTGCCAACATGCTATTAAAATGGTTATGATGTGGTATGATAGGGTGGTATCCTCCTCTGAATGATTTAAGTGACTTGACTTGGCACATGTTCATGCATGTAGTTGAAACAAATCAACATAGCCTTCACGATATTTATGTTCAAGGTGGATTATATCCTACTCATGGTTGCATCCAATGTTTATTAATTTTAATGCATGTACATGGCTGTTGTCGCTCTCTAGTTGGTCGCTTCCCAGTCTTTTGCTAGCCTTCACCTGTACTAAGCGGGAATACTGCTTGTGAATCCAAACTCCTTAAACCCCAAAGTTATTCTAGATGAGTCCACTATACCTTCCTATATGCGGTATCTACCTACTGTTCCAAGTAAATTTGTATGTGCCAAACTCTAAACTTCAAATAATCATCCTATTTTGTATGCTCGAATAGCTCATGTATCAACTAGGGCTGTCTGTATCTTCCATGTTAGGCGGGTTATTCTCAAGAGGAGTGGACTCCGCTCCTCACTCACGAGATAAATGGCTGGTCACCGGGATGCCCAGTCCCATGCTTTATGCAAACTAAATCAAAATAATTGCAAACGAAACTCCCTCTGGGACCTGATGTATGTTGGCGGCACTCGTTGTTTTGAGCAAGTCATGGATTGATGTTTGTTGGTGGAGGGGGAGTATAAACTTTACCATTCTGTTTGGGAACCGCCTATAATGTGTGTAGCATGGAAGATATCGCCATTTCTTGGTTGTTATGTTGACAATGAAAGTATACCGCTCAAAATATTATTCAGCTCTATTTCAAAACCAAGCTCTGGCACCTCTACAAATCCCTGCTTCCCTCTGCGAAGGGCCTATCCATTTACTTTTATGTTGAGTCATCACCCTCTTATTAAAAAGCACCAATTGGAGAGCGCCGCTGTCATTTGCATTCATTATTGTCAGTTTACATTGGTTGTGACTATGATTGGATCTCTTTTACCATGAATTACAATGTCTAGTCAGTCCTTGATCTTTAAAGGTGCTCTGCATTTATGTTTCGCGGTCTCAGAAAGGGCTAGCGAGATACCATCTTGTTATATCATATTATGATTGTTTTGAGAAAGTGTTGTCATCCGAGATTTATTATTATGGCTTGCTAGTTGATTATGCTATTGATATGGGTAATCATGAGACCTGAGAATTATTGCAAATATGGTTAGTTATAATCTTTGCGGAAAACTTGAATGCTAGCTTGACATATTTATAACAACAAGAGCAAACAGAGTTTGTAAAAGTTTTTCTTTATTTCTTTCAGTTCGTCAACTGAATTGCTTGAGGACAAGCAAGGGTTTAAGCTTGGGGGGAGTTGATACGTCTCCTTCGTATCTACTTTTCCAAACACTTTTGCCCTTGTTTTGGACTCTAACTTGTATGATTTGAATGGAACTAACCCGGACTGACGCTGTTTTCAGCAGAATTGCCATGATGTTGTTTTATGTGCATAAAACAAAAGTTCTCGAAATGACCTGAAACTCCATGGAATATCTTACAATAAATAATAAGAAATCCTCGCCAAAGATGAAGACCAGGGGGGCCACACCCTTGCCACGAGGGTGGGGGGAGCCCCCCCTAGGGCGCGCCCCCTACCTCGTGGGCCCCCTGGAGACCCCCCGACTCCAACTCCAACTCTATATAACTTCTTTCGGGGAGAAAAAAAAGGAGAGAAGAAATCATCGCGTTTTATGATACGAAGCCGCCGCCAAGCCCTAAAACCTCTCGGGAGAGCTGATCTGGAGTCCGTTCGGGGCTCCGGAGAGGGGGATTCGTCGCCGTCGTCATCATCGACCATCCTCCATCACCGATTTCATGATGCTCACCGCCGTGCGTGAGTAATTCCATCGTAGGTTTGCTGGACGGTGATGGGTTGGATGAGATTCACCATGTAATCGAGTTAGTTTTGTTAGGGTTTGATCCCTAGTATCCACTATGTTCTGAGATTGATGTTGCTACGACTTTGCTATGCTTAATGCTTGTCACTAGGGCCCGAGTGCCATGATTTCAGATCTGAATCTATTATGTTTTCATCAATATATGATTGTTCTTGATCCTATCTTGCAAGTCTATAGTCACCTATTATGTGTTATGATCCGTTAACCCCGAAGTGACAATAATTGGGATACTTACCGGTGATGACCGTAGTTTGAGGAGTTCATGTATTCACTATGTGCTAATGCTTTGTTCCGGTTCTCTATTAAAAGGAGGCCTTAATATCCCTTAGTTTCCATTAGGACCCCGCTGCCACGGGAGGGTAGGACAAAAGATGGCATGCACGTTCTTTTCCATAAGCATGTATGACTATATTCGGAATACATGCCTACATTACATTGACGAATTGGAGCTAGTTCTGTGTCACCCTATGTTATGACTGTTACATGATGAACCACATCCGGCATAATTATCCATCATTGATCCAATGCCTACGAGCTTTCCATATACTGGTTTACGCTTATTTACTTTTCCCGTTGCTATTGTTACAATCACTACAAAATACCAAAAACATTACTTTGCTTTCGTTACTCTTTTGTTACCGTTACCATCACTATCATATTACTTTGCTACTAAACACTTAGCTGCAGATACTAAGTTTCCAGGTGTGGTTGAATTGACAACTCAGCTGCTAATACTTGAGAATATTCTTTGGCTCCCCTTGTGTCGAATCAATAAATTTGGGTTGAATACTCTACCCTAGAAAGATGTTGCGATCCCCTATACTTGTGGGTCATCAATGAGTTTGACCTCAGTCTCCACGCATGACAAAGTGATGGCTGGTTGAACACTTGCTGTCGGCTGATACTGGTTATGATCCTTGCACTGATTCATCTTCGACACGGCTTCAGCAATATTTTTTTTAAACCTGTATTCGAACGACAGAGGTGTCGAATCAATCTCGGTGACTTTGCAGCGGCGTACAACACGCCTTCCTAATTCTCGTCTAAAACTTGGAACGTGCCAGCTCCATAATTAGCTATGATTCTGATCTCAAAATATGAACTTTTTGTCTCTGCCGCAAGGTTATAATACACGATTATACTCTGAAACTTCTTCATCCGGTCAATCATGAGCTCCTCGATCCATGAAGAATTCCCTCCAAGAACTCAACACCACCGTGCGCGAGCCCCACGGTGGGCGCCAACTATCACCGACGCTGGGTCATAGTTATTGGTGACACCGGGTCAATCTGATTTACTTAAATAAAGCAAAAATAGTATTATATGTCTGTTGATACGTCTTCGTCGTATCTACTTTTCCAAACACTTTTGCCCTTGTTTTGGACTCTAACTTGTATGATTTGAATGGAACTAACCCGGACTGACGTTGTTTTCAGCAGAATTGCCATGGTGTTATTTATGTGCAGAAATAAAAGTTTTCGGAATGACCTGAAACTCCACTAAGATTATTTTTGGAAATAATAAAAAATACTGGCAAAGAATCAAGGCCAGGGGCCCACACCCTAGCCACGAGGGTGGGGGCGCGCCTGCCCCCTGGGCGCGCCACCTGCCTCGTGGACCCCCTGGAGCTCCACCGACCTCAACTCTAACTCCATATATTCGTGTTCGGTGAGAAAAAAAGAGAGAAGGATTCATCGCATTTTACGATACGGAGCCGCCGCCAAGCCCTAAACTCTCTCGGGAGGGCTGATCTGGAGTCCGTTCGGGGCTCCGGAGAGGGGAATCTGTCGCCGTCATCATCATCAACCATCCTCCATCACCAATTTCATGATGCTCACCGCTGTGCGTGAGTAATTCCATCGTAGGCTTGCTGGACGGTGATGGGTTGGATGAGATTTATCATGTAATCGAGTTAGTTTTGTTAGGGTTTGATCCCTAGTATCCACTATGTTCTGAGATTGATGTTGCTATGACTTTGCTATGCTTAATGCTTGTCACTAGGGTCCGATAACCATGATTTCAGATCTGAACCTATTATGTTTTCATGAATATATGTGAGTTCTTTATCCTATCTTGCAAGTCTATAGTCACCTACTATGTGTTATGATCCGGCAACCGCGAAGTGACAATAATCGGGACCACTCCCGGTGATGACCGTAGTTTGAGGAGTTCATGTATTCACTATGTGTTAATGCTTTGGTCCGATACTCTATTAAAAGGAGGCCTTAATATCCCTTAGTTTCCATTAGGACCCCGTTGCCACGGGAGGGTAGGACAAAAGATGTCATGCAATTTCTTTTCCATAAGCATGTATGACTAAATTCATAATACATGCCTACATTACATTGATGAATTGGAGCTAGTTCTGTGTCACCCTATGTTATGATTGTTACATGATGAACTACATCCGGCATAATTCTCCATCATCGATCCATTGCCTACGAGCTTTCCATATATTGTTCTTCGCCTATTTACTTTTCCGTTGCTATTGTTATCATCACTACAAAATACCAAAAACATTACTTTTGCTACTGTTACTTTTGCTATCGTTACCACTACTATCATATTACTTTGCTACTAAACACTTTGCTGCAGATATTAAGTTTCCAGGTGTGGTTGAATTGACAACTCAGCTACTAATACTTGAGAATATTCTTTGGCTTCCCTTGTGTCGAATCAATAAATTTGGTTTGAATACTCTACCCTCGAAAACGGTTGTGATCCCCTATACTTGTGGGTTATCAAGACTATTTTCTAGCACTGTTGCCGGGGAGCATAGCTCTATTCTTTGAGTCACTTGGGATTTATATCTGCTGGTCATTATGAAGAACTTGAAAGACGCGAAAACAAAAATTTATCCCTCAACTACGAGGGGAGGTAAGGGACTACCATCTAGCTCTGCACTTGATTCACCTTTTGTTTTGAGTAAGCTTGTGACACCTAAACCCGCTTCTGCTATTAATTCTGATATGTCGCATATTAGCGATGATGCCACTTCTGCTATGCATGATACTTATGATGAAACTACTTCTATGCTTGATACTACTGTGCCACTTGGTGAATTTCTTGATGAACAACTTGCTAGGGCTAGAGAGAATGAAATTATTGAAACTGATAATATTGACGAAAGTGATGATGAAGGCTCACCTAATAAATATGAATTGCCTGTTGTGCCTGAGGGCTATGTTATGGATGAAGAAACTAAAAGAGACTTTCTTGCATGCAATGATAGAAGTGATCTTAAGAAATTATTAGCTAAGCTTAAACAAAAAACTCTGAATGCTAGAATGAAATATGATCCTGCTTATTCTACTTCACCTATCTTTGTTACCGATGAGGATTATGAATTCTCTATTGATCCTGATATAATTACGTTGGTTGAATCTGATCCTTTGTATGGCTATGAATCTGAAACTGTTGTGGCACATCTTACTAAATTAAATGATATAGCCACCATGTTCACTAACGATGACAGAACTCGCTACTTTTATATCCTTAAAATATTTTCGTTCTCATTAAAGGGTTATGCTAAGATATGGTTTAATTCTCTTGATCTGGTTGTGTGCGTAGTCCCCAGGATATGATTTATTACTTCTCTGCTAAATATTTCCCTGCTCATAAGAAACAAGCTGCCTTAAGGGATATATATAATTTTGTGCAAATTAAAGAAGAGAGTCTGCCACAAGCTTGGGGGAGGCTTCTCCAATTACTTAATGCTTTGCCTGATCATCCTCTTAAGAAAAATGAAATACTTGATATCTTTTCTAATGGACTAACCAATGCTTCCAGAGAGCACCTGGATAGTTGTGCTGGTTGTGTTTTCAGGGAAACAACACCAGATGAAGCTGAAATTCTATTGAATAATACGTTGACTAATAAAAATAATTGGACACTTCCTCATCCAACTCCTAAGCCAACTCCGAAGAAAAGGGATGTTCTATTTCTCAGTCCTGAAGATATGCAAGAGGCAAAGAAATCCGTGAAAGAAAAGGGCATTAAAGCTGAAGATGTTAATAATTTACCTCCTATTGAAGAAATACATGGTCTTAATTTACCGCCTGTTGAAGAAATATATGGTTTTAATCCATCACCTATTGAAGAAATACATGGTCTTGATAACCCGACACAGGTAGTAAAGGTAAATTCTCTCTATAGATATGATAAAGCTGAAATCCCTCCTACTAAGTTTGCTAGCCAATGTTTGGATGAGTTTGATAACTTTATGGTTAAGCAAGAAGACTTCAATGCTTATTTTGGCAGACAATTGAAACAAAATGCTTATATGATTGAACACTTGGGTGATTATATGTATAGAGTTAAAGGTGAACTTAAACTCATTAGTAAACATGCTTCTATGGTTACCACTCAAGTAGAACAAGTACTTAAAGCTCAGAATGATTTGCTCAATGAATTAAATGGTAAGAAAAATGATAATGCTATTAGAGTTATGACTAGAGGTGGTAAAATGACTCGGGACCCTTTGTATCTCGAGGGCCATCCTAAGAGAATTGAGCAAGATTCTCAGAGAAATAATATTGATGCACCTAGTCCTTCTAAAAGGAAGAAAAAGAAAAACGATAGGACTTTGCATGCTTCTAGTGAACCTATTGCTGAACCACCTAAGAATCCCAATGATATTTCTATCTCTGACGCTGAAACACAATCTGGTAATGAACATGAACCTAATGAAAATGTTAATGATGATGTTCATGTTGATGCTCAACCCAGTAATGATAATGATGCAGAAATTGAACCTGCCATTGATCTTGATAACCCACAATCAAAGAATCAACGTTATGATAAGAGAGACTTTGTTTCTAGGAGACACGGTAAGGAAAGAGAGCCTTGGGTTCAGAAACCCATGCCTTTTCCTCCTAAGCCATCCAAATACCCTTGGAAGCTAATCCTCTAAAAAGTACGGTAGTAGCATCCGAATGTACAAATGTTGTGGCAGGGGCAGGGTCGGTCAAATCGTCTGCAGGTACATAAACTGCTTGAATCAAAGTTATAGATCCCTTTTTAGTAGAAGCAATTCTTTCTTGCAAAGAACCCATTTCTGTACTAAGAGTAGGTTGATAACCCACTACGGAGGGCATTCTCCCTAATAAAGCGGATACCTCAAGAAAAAGGATGATGAGAATTTTGAGCGCTTTGCTGAAATGATTAGACCTATCTTTTTGCGTCTGTGTTTGACTGATATGCTTAAAATGAATCCTTATGCTAAGTACATGGAAGATATTGTTACTAATAAAAGAAAGATACCGGAAGCTGAAATTTCCACCATGCTTGCTAATTACACTTTCAAGGGTGGAATACCAAAGAAACTTGGAGATCCAGGAGTACCCACTATACCATGCTCCATTAAAAGAAATTATGTTAGAACTGCTTTATGTGATCTTGGAGCCGGTGTTAGTGTTATGCCTATCTCTTTATATCATAGACTTGATTTGAATAAGTTGACACCTACTGAAATATCTTTTCAAATGGTTGATAAATCAACTGCTATACCTGTCGGTATTTGTGAGGATGTGCCTGTTGTGGTTGCAAACGTTACTATTTTAACGGACTTTGTTATTCTTGATATTCCCGAGGACGATAGTATGTCTATTATTCTTGGAAGACCCTTTTTGAATACTGTAGGGGATGTTATTGATTGCACCAAATGCAATGTCACTTTTCATGTTAATGGCAATGAGCATACGGTACACTTTCCAAAGAAACAACCTCAAGTCCACAGTATCAATTCTATTGGAAAAATTCCATCGATTATTTTTGGAGGCTTTGAATTTCCTCTTCCTACTGTCAAGAAGAAATCTGATATTCTTATTGTTGGGGATGTGCATATCCCCGTTGAGGTAACCTAGAGTTATTCGAAAATTCTCCGATTCCATGTTACTCGGAATGGGTTTGTTAACAAGACCTGATCAACCTTGTTAGTGGATTCCTTTTGATGAGCATGCGATGGATGAATTTAGAAAACAAAACTGTCTGTAGCCTTTTTTACTTTCTGTTATTTAGTTTAAATAAAGCAAAAATAGAATTTCTGTCTGTTTTCTGAATTATCCGTGCAATAAAAGATACCCCGAAAATAAAAGTTCTCCAAATGCCCTGAAATTTAAATATGATTTTTTCTGGAATATTTGAGAATATTTGGCACTGAGAACATAGCAGGGGGAGCTGGCACCTGGCCACGAGGGTCCAGGGTGCGCCCACCCCCTGGGCGCGCCCCCTGCCTCGTGGGTCCATGGTGGCTCTCCTCCACTTATTCCTGCACCCATGCACTTCTTCTTCCTCCCAAAAAAATCACCAACCAGCTCAGGCACGAGTTCTAGCTCATTTTGGTGTGATTTTCGATCTCCTTGCTCAAAGCACCTCTCACAAAACTGCTTTGGCGGATTGTTCCTTGGTATGTGACTCCTCCATTGGTCCAATTAGTTTTTGTTCTAGTACTTTATTGATTGAAAATTTGTGCTGCCTAAGTGACCATGTTCTTGAGCTTGCATGTCAAATTTATATGGTTCCAAGTAGTTCTAATGCATGATATTGGTCCAAGGCACTTGTAGGAGTAGTTGCTATCAATTTTGTTGAGCTTGGTTCACTTTTATTTGAAGTTACTAAAAATTTCAGAATTATTCAGAAAATAATGAAGAGATTTTTGAGGGTCTCATCAAGCCAAAGCTCGAAGGAAAAGCAAAATGAAGAAGCGAAGAGGCCCAAATATAATATGCCTCGCACCACGGAGGTTCGGCCGTGTGAATGGCCTTCCGGTGATTTCTTGAGAGCAGCCGGGATTTATGATGATTTTTATGAATTCGCTAAGAATGCAGGCCTCACCGACTTCCTCCGTGATCAATGCAAACAGTATCTCTTACTCACCAATACTTTTGTGCAAAACTTCTACTATTATCCTAGGGAATCACCTCCTTCAGTAGAGTTTCATTTATATGATGTGGTTAAGAAGATGTCACTATATGAATTTTGCAGGGTTTGCAAAATACCTTTCGAGGGTAGCTTAGAGGAACCACATCATAGAGATGTGGACGGGTTTATTGACTCTATTACTGTAGGGGAAACTAGGAAAGTTTCGGTTGCAAGAATCACTAGCATACATTTTCCTGTTTTACGCTACTTTGCAATATTTGCTAGTCGTTGCTTAATTGGTCGCGGAAACTGTGGAAACCTTAGTGTTCCTGATATTATCATTTTGTTCCATGGTTTATTCCGTGACGACTCTGTTAGTATGGGCGGTATTATTGCCAAACGATTAAGTCTGAATCGTACAAAGGGCCCCATCTATGGAGGTGTCTATGCTTCACGCCTTGCTGCATACTAGAACATACCTATTAGGCACTATGAAAAGGAAGAAAAATTGTTGCCTACTGTTTATTTAGATTATAAGAGTATGGTAGCACATGATTTTATTGTTAAGAATAGGGAAAATGAGCCTAAATACAAATTGTTATTTGATAAACATCATCCTGAGACTATTACCCTGCCTGCTCCTTCCTTGTTTGATTTATCTGCAGGTAAGTACCTTGTTCCGTTGGAGGCCATTCATGCCTACCGGAACCCTACAACAGCTGTAGAGCCAGAGCCGGGACCACAATTTGATCCTCCACGATAGTCTGATTACCAGTGGGATTCGAAGGTGATTGCCAGCCAGTGGAAATCTGAGTATCCATCATAGTACGACCCCAACTACAACTTTGGATATCCGCCAGGCCATCTATGGCAATAGACCAACTTAGGACAAAAGCCTAAGCTTGGGGGAGTACATATTTCTCACCGACATTACATTCATGTTCACACACTCATTGCTAGATGTCGGTGCTCATACTTTTTCATTGTAATATCCATGCTAGTTTATTTCTTTTTTATACTTACTTCTTGTGTGTTTAATAAACCTTAAGAAAAACCAAAAAAAAATAGTTGTAGCTTTTAGCTAGTTTTAATTTCCATGCTTGTAGTAGTAATTAAAAAGAAAACTCAAAAAGATTCCCTTTCTTCTTTTGCTTGTTGGGAGCTTTCCCGTGTAAATTGTTTTATTTCTCTTCTTTTCTTTGGGGGTCGATAGGAGAAGACCATAATTAAATTATTAAAGTGGCTCTTATATGCATTATTCTTGATCTGACAAAAGAGTCCATATTGCCTTGTCTTCTCCTGTTTATTGAATGCTCGCAGATTCCAGCTTAGTCCAATGCACCTGCACTGTTATTATTATTCACATCATTCGATCGTGCAAGTGAAAGGCAATTATAAGGATATATGATGGACTGATTGAGATGAGAGAAGTTGGTATGAACTCGACCTCTCTTGTTTTTGTAAATATGATTAGTTCATCGTTCCTGATTCAGCTTATTATGAATAAACATGTTTGCAATGACAATTAGAGATTATAGTTGCTTATGTCATGCTTAATTAGCTAGGAGCTTATAATGGTTTACCTTGTGTGCCAACATGCTATTAAAATGGTTGTGATGTGGTATGATAGGGTGGTATCCTCTTTTGAACGATTCGAGTGGCTTGACTTGGCACATGTTCGTGCATGTAGTTGAAACAAAATCAACATAGCCTCTATGATATTTATGTTCATGGTGCATTATATCCTACTCATGCTTGCATTCGGTGTTGATTAATTTTAATGCATGTTCATGACTGTTGTCGCTCTCTAGCTGGTCACTTCCCAGTCTTTTTCTAGCCTTCACCTGTACTAAGCGAGAATACTGCTTGTGCATCCAATCCCATAAACCCCAAAGTTATTCCATATGAGTCCACCATACCTACCTATATATGGTATCTACCTGTCGTTCCAAGTAAATTTGTATGTGCTAAACTCTAAACCTTCAAATAAACATTCTGTTTTGTATGCTCGAATAGCTCATGTATCAACTAGGGATGTCCGTATCTTCCATGTTAGGCGGGTTATTCTCAAGAGGAGTGGACTCCGCTCCTTACTCATGAGAAAGTGGCTGGTCACCGGGATGCCTAGTCCCATGCTTTATGCAAATCAAATCAAAATAATTGCAAACAAAAGTCCCCCAGTACTGTTGTTTGTTGGAGGCACTCGTTGTTTTGAGCAAGCCATGGATTGATGCTTGTCGGTGGAGGGGGAGTATAAACTTTACTATTCTGTTTGGGAACCGCCTATAATGTGTGTAGCATGGAAGATATCGCCATCTCTTGGTTATTATGTTGACAATGAAAGTATGCCGCTCAAAATATTATTCATATCTATTTGAAAATTGAGCTCTAGCACCTCTACAAATCCCTGCTTCCCTCTGTGAAGGGCCAATCTATTTAATTTTATGTTGAGTCATCACCCTCTTATTAAAAAGCACCGGTTGGAGAGCACCGCTGTCATTTGCATTCCTTACTGTTAGTTTACATTGAGTATGACTTGACTGGATCTCTTTTACCATGAATTACAATGTCTAGTCAGTCCTTGATCTTTAAAGGTGCTCTGCATTTATGTTTTGCGGTCTCAGAAAGGGCTAGCGAGATACCATCTTGTTATATCATATCATGATTGTTTTGAGAAAGTGTTGTCATCCGAGATTTATTATTATTGCTCGCTAGTTGATTATGCCATTGATATTGTGAATATGGTTAGTACATAATCTTTGCTGAAAACTTGAATGCTGGCTTTACATATTTAGAACAACAAGAGCAAACAGAGTTTGTAAAAGTTTTTCTTTATCACTTTTAGTTTGTCAACTGCATTGCTTGAGGACAAGCAAATGTTTAAGCTTGGGGGAGTTGATACGTCTCTGTTGTATCTACTTTTCCAATACTTTTGCCCTTGTTTTGGACTCTAACTTGCATGATTTGAATGGAACTAACCCGGACTGGCGTTGTTTTCAACAGAATTTCCATGGTGTTATTTATGTGCAGAAACGAAAGTTCTTAGAATGACCTGAAACTCCATGGAGATTATTTATGGAAACAATAAAAAAATGCTGACACAAAATCAAGGCCAGGGGGGCCACACCCTAGCCACGAGGGTGGGGGCGCACCTGCCCCCTGGGAGCGCCCCCTGCCTCGTGGGCCCCCTGGTGCTCCACCGACCTCAACTCCAACTCCATATATTCGTGTTCGGTGAGAAAAAAGAGAGAGAAGAAGGATTCATCACGTTTTACAATACGGAGCCGCCGCCAAGCCCTGAACTCTCTCGGGAGGGCTGATCTGGAGTCTGTTCGGGGCTCCGGAGAGGGGAATCCATCGCTGTCGTCATCATCAACCATCCTCCATCACCAATTTCATGATGCTCACCGCCGTGCATGAGTAATTCCATCGTAGGCTTGCTGGACGGTGATGGGTTGGATGAGATTTATCATGTAATCGAGTTAGTTTTGTTAGGGTTTGATCCCTAGTATCCATTATCTTCTGAGATTGATGTTGCTATGACTTTTCTATGCTTAATGCTTGTCACTAGTGCCCGAGTACTGATACATCTACAACGAATCTATAATTTTTGATTGCTCCATGCTATATTATCTAATGTTTTGGACATTATTGGGCTTTATTATCCACTTTTATATTATTTTTGGGACAAACCTATTAACCGGAGGCCCAGCCCAGAATTGCGGTTTTTTGCCTATTTTAGGGTTTCGAAGAAAAGGAATATCAAACAGAGTCCAAACGGTATGAAACCTTCGGGAACGTGATTTTCTCAACGAATAAGACCCGGGAGACTTGGACCCTATGTCAAGAAAGGAAACAGGAGGCCACGAGGTAGGGGGCGCGCCCACCCCCACTAGGCGTGCCCTCCACCCTCGTGGGCCCCCTGTTGCTCCACCGACGTACTCCTTCCTCCTATATATATCCACGTACCCCCAAACGATCAGAACAGGAGCCAAAACCCTAATTCCATCGCTGTAACTTTCTGTATCCACGAGATCCCATCTTGGGGCCTGTTCCGGAGCTCCACCGGAGGGGGCATCGATCACGGAGGGCTTCTACATCAACACCATAGCCCCTCCGATGAAGTGTGAGTAGTTCACCTCAGACCTACGGGTCCATAGTTAGTAGCTAGATGGCTTCTTCTCTCTTTTTGGATCTCAATACAATGTTCTCCCCCTCTCTTGTGGAGATCTATTCGATGTAATCTTCTTTTTGCGGTGTGTTTGTTGAGACCAATGAATTGTGGGTTTATGATCAAGTCTATCTATGATTAATATTTGAATCTTCTCTGAATTCTTTTATGTATGATTGGTTATCTTTGCAAGTCTCTTCGAATTATCAGTTTTGTTTCACCTACTAGATCTATCTTTCTTGCAATGGGAGAAGTGCTTAGCTTTGGGTTCAATCTTGCGGTGTCCTTTCCCGGTGACAGTAAGGGTAGCAAGGCACGTATTGTATTGTTGCCATCGAGGATAACAAGATGGGTTTTTCTTCATATTGCATGAGTCTATCCCTCTACATCATGTCATCTTGCTTAAGGCGTTACTCTGTTTTTAACTTAATACTCTAGATGCATGCTGGATAGCGGTCGATGAGTGGAGTAATAGTAGTAGATGCAGGCAGGAGTCAGTCTACTTGTCTCGGACGTGATGCCTATATACATGATCATACCTAGATATTCTCATAACTATGCTCAATTCTGTCAATTGCTCAACAGTAATTTGTTCACCCACCGTAGAATACTTATGCTCTTGAGAGAAGCCACTAGTGAAACCTATGGCCCCCGGGTCTATCTTTATCATATTGATCTCCTACTACTTAGTTATTTCCTTTGCTATTTCCTTTGCCTTTATTTTACTTTGCATCTTTAACACAAAAATACCAAAAATATTATCTTATCATATCTATCAGATCTCACTCTCGTAAGTGGCCCTATAGGGATTGAAAACCCCTATTTGCGTTGGTTGCGAGGATTTATTTGTTTTGTGCAGGTGCGAGGGACTCGCGCGTAGCCTCCTACTGGATTGATACCTTGGTTCTCAAAAACTGAGGGAAATACTTACGCTACTTTGGTGCATCATCCCTTCCTCTTTGGGGAAAACCAACGTAGTGCTCAAGAGGTAGCAAGAAGGATTTCTGGCGCCGTTGCTGGGGAGGTCTACGCAAAAGTCAACATACCAAGTACCCATCACATACCCTTATCTCCCGCATTACATTATTTGCCATTTGCCTCTCGTTTTCCTCTCCCCCACTTCACCCTTGCCGTTTGATTCACCCTCTCTCTCTATCCTCCCTCTCTATTTGCCTCTTTTTGTTCGATTGCTTTTTGTTTGCTTGTGTGTTAGTTTGCTTGCTTGTCACAATGGCTCAAGATAATACTAAATTGTGTGACCTCACCAATACCAACAACAATGATTTTATTAGCACTCCGATAGCTCCTCTTACCGATGCTGAATCTTGTGAAATTAATACTGCTTTGCTAAATCTTGTCATGAAAGATCCGTTCTCTGGCCTTCCTAGTGAAGATGTCGCTACTCATCTAAATAGCTTCGTTGATTTGTGTGACATGCAAAAGAAGAAAGATGTGGATAATGATATTGTTAACTTGAAGCTATTTCCTTTTTCACTTAGAGATTGTGCTAAAGCTTGGTTTTCATCTTTGCCTAAAAATAGTATTGATTCATGGAATAAGTGCAAAGATGCTTTTATCTCTAAGTATTTTCCTCCCGCTAAGATCATCTCTCTTAGAAACGATATTATGAATTTTAAGCAACTTGATCATGAACATGTTACACAAGCTTGGGTGTAACGACCCAGATTTGATAGAATCCAAGTCTCTGTGCTTACTGTGCTATCCCTGGATCATAGCTAGCACACACAGTAACAAAAATGAATATCAGTAAGACATACATCATTCTACTACAATGGTAGATCCAGATATATATAAATGATACCTTAGGCACAGCTCAAGCTGGCAGATAATACAGCGGAATTATACGTAGTCACTAAGTTAGGCTCCATCAACGCCACTGGGCTCGTTGAGTGTAGACCATAACCCTATCATCTCTTGATCTGTCAAGATCTGCACATGACAGGTGCAGGTGAGTACGTGGAATGCACTCGCAAGTTGCAAAGGAAAGTTTAACAGAATATATATGCAGGTAAGTATTGTGGATGTTTCATTTGCGTAAAGCCAATTTTCTCCTATACTAAATTTTATAAACTACTTTTGGAATAGAAATAGTTTTTAGTATAAAAAGTAGGAGTGAGACACTTGGATATATGCACCAGTGCTGATTCTCCAAAAATAGTTTTTAAAACATACATAAGGTTGAAATGAAACACATTCACTGTGCTCATTCCTCAACTTTAACCCTTTTAAAAAAGTAGACTTTTAGAAAAGAAAGGGGAGATTCTTCTTCGGTCCAAGTCTTCAATAGCTCAAATTGCCCGTAACTGGGGGCACGACTAATCGATTAGGTTAAACCCTCTGTAGAGGTCATACACATTCCCCACATGACACAACCAACCCCGTCTATCGTTACACACTTGGGTGCACGACTAGGAGGAGATTGTGATGAAGCCTTTCCTGAAGGAAATATGCCCTAGAGGCAATAATAAAGTTATTATTTATTTCCTTATATCATGATAAATGTTTATTATTCATGCTAGAATTGTATTAACCGGAAACATAATACATGTGTGAATACATAGACAAATAAAGTGTCACTAGTATGCCTCTACTTGACTAGCTCGTTGATCCAAGATGGTTATGTTTCCTAACCATAGACATGAGTTGTCATTTGATTAACGGGATCACATCATTAGGAGAATGATGTGATTGACTTGACCCATTCCGTTAGCATAGCACTTGATCGTTTAGTTTGTTGATATTGCTTTCTTCATGACTTATACATGTTCCTATGACTATGAGATTATGCAACTCCCGTTTACCGGAGGAACACTTTGTGTGCTACCAAACGTCACAACATAACTGGGTGATTATAAAGGTGCTCTACAGGTGTCTCCGAAGGTACTTGTTGGGTTGGCGTATTTCGAGATTAGGATTTGTCACTCTGATTGTCGGAGAGGTATCTCTGGGCCCTCTCGGTAATGCACATCACTTAAGCCTTGCAAGCATTGCAACTAATGAGTTAGTTGCGGGATGATGTATTCGGAATGAGTAAAGAGACTTGCCGGTAACGAGATTGAACTAGGTATTGAGATACCAATGATCGAATCTCGGTCAAGTAACATACCGATGACAAAGGGAACAACGTATGTTGTTATGCGGTCTGACCGATAAAGATCTTCGTAGAATATGTAGAAGCCAATATGAGCATCCAGGTTCCGCTATTGGTTATTGACCGGAGACGTGTCTCGGTCATGTCTACATTGTTCTCGAACCCGTAGGGTCCGCACGCTTAACGTTACGATGACAGTTTCATTATGAGTTTATATATTTTGATGTACCGAAGGTTGTTCGGAGTCCCGGATATGATCATGGACATGACGAGGAGTCTCGAAATGGTCGAGACATAAAGATCGATATATTGGACGGCTATATTCGGACACCAGAAGTGTTTCGGGTGATTTAGGAGAAAAACGGAGTGGCGGAAGGCTTACCGGAACCCCCCGGGGAAGTATTGGGCCTTTGTGGGACTGAGGGGAGAGAGAGGGCAGCAGCCCAGGAGGTGGCGCGCCCCCTCCCATGGGGAGTCCGGATTGGACTAGGGGAGGGGGCACGGCCCCTCTTTCCCTCTCCCTCTCCCTCTATTTCCTTCCCCTTCTCTCTTCCTAGTTGGACTAGGAAAGGGGAGTCCTACTCCTACTAGGAGGACTCCCCCCTCCTTGGCGCGCCCCAAGGGCCGGCCGGCCTCTCTCCCTTGCTCCTTTATATACGGGGGCAGGGGGCACCTCTAGACACAAGTTGATCTTTGTGATCGTTCTCTTAGCCGTGTGCGGTGCCCCCCTCCACCATAATCCTCGATAATATTGTAGCGGTGCTTAGGCGAAGCCCTGCGACGGTAGAACATCAAGATGGTCGCCACACCGTCGTGCTGACGGAACTCTTCCCCGACACTTTGCTGGATCAGAGTCCGGGGATCGTCATCGAGCTGAACATGTGCTAGAACTCGGAGGTGTCGTAGTTTCGGTGCTTGATCGGTCGGGCCATGAAGACGTACGACTACATCAACCGCGTTGTTATAACGCTTCCGCTTCCGGTCTACGAGGGTACGTAGACAACACTCTCCCCTCTCGTTGCTATGCATCACCATGATCTTGCGTGTGCATAGGAATATTTTTGAAATTACTACGTTCCCCAACAGTGGCATCTGTCGTGGTTCCAAGTCTGACAGTATGGAGAGGCAAGATCTTAGCTATGGAGAAGTTGTAAGAATGCAAGGTTTACGAGTTCAGGCCCTTCTCGGAGGAAGTAATAGCCCTACGTCTCGGAGCCCGAAGGCGGTCGGCTGGATTATGAGAGTATGAATTACAAGGGTGCGAACCCTTGTCTCGGAGGAGGGGGGTGGCTTATATAGAGTGCGCCAGGACCCCAGCCGGCCCATGTTACAAAGGGTTCAATGTACATTAAAGCAGGGCCTTACTGGTAACGCTAGTAATAAAGTGATATGATGACCATAAAAGCTACTTAATAACCGACCATTAGCATGCGGAGTGCCTTTAGGCCACCTGACCATCGAGTGGCTTGGTCTTGGTTGAGTGATTGCTTCTTGGTCGAGTATATTCAAGTCTGTCGAGTGAGACGCCTTCAAGTCGATTGAAAGATGATTTGTTCTGGAGATGTCCTTGGGTAGGTCAGTTTGGACAGGTCCATGACCCTACCCTAGGTACACAGCTTCATCATTAGCCCCCGAATGGATCGAGGTTTGAGTGGGACAGGGTTTGAGCATTTTTCCGACTCGTTTTTCATGCCGCGAGCATACCTTGTTTCGGGTCAATGAACCCGAGTGTTGATAGCGGCTTCCTTTCCAGTCGCCTTGATCCATTCTCAATTCTTCGTCGAGTGAGTTTCTTTACTCGAAAAGCTCCAAGTGACGGTGCGGAGGAGATCTTTGGTTTGACAAGTTGTTCTGCTGTCTGCGGATTTCGTGGGATCCGAATTTCGGGAAGCGCGCGGGACGGGGGAGGCCGCAGTAATCGGATGGGATAGAGCGGAGCCGCCTCGATTCCCGCACCACCTTTTTCGCCACGTATCACGCGCGCGATTGTTACAGGATTTGACAGAGCCGCCTGGGCCTACCCGTCAGCCACTCGAAAGTGGCCTCATATAAGGCGTTGGACCGGAGTCTCCCGAACAGTGTGTTCCCATTACCTCTTCTCCTCTCCACGCCCCTCCGCTGCGCTCGCTCTCGCCCCAGCACCACCGCTCCATACTCGTCTCGCCGGCGACAATGGGGAAGGAGAGGACGGCGGCTCTGGAGCGGGCAAAGAAGGCGACGGCGAGGTCGAAGGGGAAGGCGACCAGCCGGGCGGATCTTCCTCGCGAACCGGCCTGCCGAAGGGCTGGATCCAGGGCGACTGGATCCACTCGAGGATCACCCAAGACGACCTCGACGACCTGGCCGAAGGGGGGCTGATCCCCTATGAGACGGTGCGGCTTCCGTGGAAGGAGTCTGAGCCGCAACCTCGGGAGGGTGAGCGTGTTCTTCTTGCCACCCACGTCGATCGTGGATTTTCCTTGCCTCCTCACCCTTTCTTTCGAGG
Organism: Triticum dicoccoides; assembly: GCF_002162155.2. Classification (NCBI taxonomy): domain Eukaryota; kingdom Viridiplantae; phylum Streptophyta; class Magnoliopsida; order Poales; family Poaceae; genus Triticum; species Triticum dicoccoides. Next base: position 494,249,482 of record NC_041386.1, on the reverse strand, counting down.
GTTTCTGAACTTCTTTGGGGCACAACTCCACCACTTTACTCCCAACACAATCGTCTATCTCGCCGCTTTCATTTCTTTGTGTTAGAACTTCCTGGGTTGCTGGCCTCACTGGGGTCTTTTCAAGCACATTTTCACTTGTCGCTACCAGACGGTGAAAAAGGCTAACCCGAGTGACAAGAGGACGCAAGTGATTCAGATGTGTTGGGGTCTTGGTATCTAGATGAGAGGGAAAAGTTCTTTTCCGGCCATGATTCTTCCCGACTCAGTCCGCGGATGGCAGTCGACCTGGTTTTACTGTAAGGACCAGTCAACGCCAGGGCAATCGACTGGCCTCCCTCCCTTTACCATGGACCGAGTGAGGAAACCCTCCCCTTTGAAGGTGCTCCCGGAGGAGAAGGCGCAGGTGAGGGTGTTGGTCGATTGAGTGGTCCAGCTTATCCGTGATGGGGTCACCGGTATGGATCTCTTGGAGGTCTTCCTTCAGCGGTGCATCCAGCCTCTTCAAGCCTGAGACCATCCGATGTGGATGTATTCGGGTCTTGAAGACTCCACTCGGATCCACCCGGAGGAGGTCGACGACGGCACCCTGGAGAAGTGGCTGTCGGGCATTACTGGGAACAAGGACAACCCCAGGGGAGCCAGGATAGTCCCTCCATTCGACCAGTCTCATGCACTAGAGAAGGTCTGATTCTGAGTTTTTGCTTTGTAATTTGAATTCGCTCCTGCATACACTGTGTCGACTGACTTTGTTCTCCCTGCTTTCTTTTAGGCCATTATTGAAATGTATTCGATGCCCAATGGAGAGCAAGAGCAAGCTCTGGAAGGCGAGGCGAGCGGCGGCGACAGTGGCGAGTGGACTTCCGACGGTGAAGGGGGTGGAGGAAGCGACGACTCAAGTGATGGAGAAGAAGTCAAGTCACCTCCTCGCCGGGAGAGGCAATCCAAGCTCGACCAAGAACGACTAAGTGCCCGTGAAAAGGTAACTACTCAGGCTGGTCAGTCTTCGAAGCGTCCTCGTTGCCGAAGATTAAGATTGACATCCCCGTTGCTTCCGCGTGAGTGTCCCCTTTCGTATTCACTCGACGCTTCACGCTGTTTGTTTTTCTTGTTTTAACCGAACGGATTTTGGAACTATCAGCGCTGCCACTTCAGGGACCTCAGCTTACAGGGACGATGATGAGGTGATGGAGGATGCGGTTACTTCTAATCCAGGTATGATTTCCGCCATATTGTCTTTGTTTGGTCGATTCAACTGCAATGTGCATCATTGGGTGATGTGGTTTTGGAAATTGAACTTTGCATAGCTCCCAACATTATTGACCTCCCCGATTATGATGAAGAGCCCGAGAGGCCTTTGACGAGGAAGAGTAGGCAGGCTCCTACAAGCGAGGCGCCACAGTCGACGCCAAGGACGGAACCAGTCGTTCAGGACACCGGCGACGCCAATCGGGGTTCTGTTACCTTTGCTGAGCCACTGTTGAGTGCCTTGCCCTCTTCGTCGACTGCTCAGGCTCCCGTTGACCCACCTTCAGTTTTTGCTACCCATCATGTCCCGGAGGACGAAGCGAATGCTGCCAAGGAAGCCATACGTCAGGCGGGCATCATGATGTAGAAGATGAGGGTGGTGCGGGATGCCAGTCAGGCTGCCTACGACGCCAGCTCGGCCCTCCAAAGCAATGTTCAGGTTAATTGGTCACTGCTTATTCTATTAGGATATGCTATCTAAAGACTCTTTCCGAAAAATCTTTGCATCTGTACACCCACTGGGTGCGTCGATTGAAATTTTTGAACCGGTGGGGGCACGCTGGGTGCGCCCATTGGGTGTAGTCCCCGAGACTACCATGGACTGCTGGCAGTCGACTGTAGTCGTTGTATTTTTTCGAATTTATAAACCAAACTGGTAGTTTGTCTCTTCCACTCGATTTGGTCGAGTGGGATCAGAACCGGTGGGGGCACACAAAGTGCATCCACTGGGTGTAGTCCCCGAGACTACGATGGACTGCTGGCAGTCGACTGTAGTCTGAGTTCTACTTCCTCTCTTTCTGCCTTTTTTTGGACTCGACTTCGGCGGACCGGCCAAGTGGGATTAGAACCGGTGGGGGCACGCAAAGTGCACCCACTGGGTGTAGTCCCCAAGACTATGGTGGACTGCGGGCAGTCGACCGTAGTCTTAGTATTTATTGCCTTTGTTGTTTTTCGCTGTAAAATAACTTCTCCTCTTTGATTGCAGAAATCTTGTGATCTGGGAGCTCGCTTTGCTGATTTGGAGAAACAGCAGATCCAAGTGAGCCTTGACTTGGAGCTGGCCAAGACAGAGCTGCAAAAGGCTAAGGATGGTGCCAATGGTAAGATGAGTTTGTCGACTGGTTTGCCTTGGGCTTGAGTACCCTTCTGCTCTTTCTGAAGCAAGCACCACTTCTTTGCATAAAAGCTGAGAGAAGCTCTGGCAAAGAAGGACCAGGATCTGGCTGCTGCCCAAAAGGAAGCTGACGACAGAGTCGCTCTAGCCGAACAGAAGCTGGCTTCGGTCGGCCAGTTGGAAGAAGAGAATACCAGGCTGAAGTCTGCTCTGAATGACTCCAACAAGGAGTGCTCACGCTGGAAGAAGGCGAATCTCATCCAGGGCGAGAAAATGGAAAGCATTGCTCGCAGGAGGGATGATCTGGAGAGCTATCTGAGAAGTCTTGCCAAGAAGTTGTTCATCAAGCTTGAAGGTGCACATTCTGTTCTGAATGATTTTTTTTGTGTCGACTCAGTGTACGAAAATTGACTTATCCTTGGATCGTGAATGCAGAGTTTTGCCAGAACTTTGAAGAGGAGACTGGGCGGATCGAACCAGGTTTGGATCCAATCAACTCTCCCGTGAAAGATGAAACTGCCATGAATCTGCTCCGACTGGAATCTCGCATCGACGGTGCCGTGGACTACTTGGCTCGACTGAAGGCCGCCATGTCACGGATCGACCCGGCACTTTGGACAGAGGACACACTCCAAAACGATCTTGAGTCTCTGATGACTCGACTTAACGGAATCCCTAATCGAGTGCAGGAGTGGAAGAAGTCTTCTGCTCGGTGTGGCGCTGATGTGGCTCTGTCTTTGGTTCGTGTCCACTGCAAGGAGGTGCGACAAGATAAGCTGGCCGCAATCAAGGTCGCCAACACCCAGAAGCATGACTTCCAAACTTTTATGGAGACTTTCATTGCTGCCGCCACTCGGATTGCCGATGGCGTCGACCTGGACGAGTTCGTCAAGCCTGCCAGCCCTCCTCCTGCGGAGTGAACAAACTTTTATGCCCCACCTTAAATTTGCCTCGGAATGCCGAGTGGTTTTTGTAACCGTTAAACTCTTTTGGGATGAATGCCTGAGCACTTTGACCTGTGGTCCGGACCCTTTAGGATTTATCTGAACTTGGTTTATCATTGAATATCTTTATGAATCCCCCGTCGAGTGGGAATAGTTCTTCTTTCGAGACAACTTTTTTGTACTTGTGGCGCGGCTCCGAAGGGAAAGGTAGCAGTCGACCTGCACCTCGTTACTGCAGAGCGAGATGGAGTGCACGTTGTATTTGTGGCGAAGCTCTTCAAGGAGGAGGTGGCCGTCGACCTGCAGCTTGTTACTATAGGGCAGGATGGAATGCACGTTGTATTTGTGGCGAAGCTCTCCAAGGAGTAGGCGGCCGTCGACCTGCAGCTTTTTACTGCAGGGCAGGATGGGTTTTTGTACTTAGGTGAGTGCCTGACCGCGGCTAAGTCTTCAAACGAGAAAACTTAGGCAAGTACCGGACTGCAGCTAAGCCCCCGAGTGAGAGGACTGATCTCCACTCGGTAGGATTTTTTTCAAACTTAGGCGAGTCCCTCACTGCAGCTGAGTCCTCAAGAGAGAGAACCTAGGCAAGTACTGGACTGCAGCTAAGCCCCCGAGTGGGAGGGCTACTCTCCACTCGGTAGGATTTTTTTGAACTTAGGCAAGTGCCTGACTGTAGCTAAGTCCTCAAGCGAGAGAACTTAGGTGAGTACTGGACTGCAGCTAAGCCCCCGAGTGGGAGGGCTGCTCTCCACTCGGTAGGATTTTTTCAAACTTAGGCGAGTGCCTGACTGCAGCTAAGTCCTCAAGCGAGAGAACTTAGGCGAGTACTGGACTGCAGCTAAGCCCCTGAGT
>NC_041386.1:494200969-494244804 GCF_002162155.2 Triticum dicoccoides | reverse complement strand
CGGTAGGATTTTTTCAAACATAGGCGAGTGCCTGACTGCGGCTAAGTCCTCAAGCGAGAGAACTTAGGCGAGTACTGGACTGCAGCTAAGCCCCCGAGTGGGAGGGCTGCTCTCCACTCGGTAGGATTTTTTTCAAACTTAGGCGAGTGCCTGACTGCAGCTAAGTCCTCAAGCAAGAGAACTTAGGCGAGTACTGGACTGCAGCTAAGCCCCCGAGTGGGAGGACTGCTCTCCACTCGGTAGGATTTTTTCAAACTTAGGCGAGTGCTTGACTGCAGCTAAGTCCTCAAGAGAGAGAGAACTTAGGCGAGTGCTGGACTGCAGCTAAGCCCCCGAGTGGGAGGGCTGCTCTCCACTCGGTAGGATTTTTTTTCAAACTTAGGCGAAACGGATTCGCAGCTAAGACTCCGAGTGGGAGGCTGGCTCGCCACTCGGTAGGAAATCGTTTTTATAAACTTAGGCGAAGCGGATTCGCAGCTAAGCCACCCACTGGGGGATTTCTTATGTAAACAAAAACAATAATAATCAATGGGAAAAATATAATGCTCTTGTCTTTGATAAATAAACTACAGGAGTTTTTTCTTATTACATCTTAGCTGAATGATAACTCAAGTATAAAAGGGGCGGAGTAGCTCCACATTCCAGGCTCGTGGCTCATCAATCTGGCGATCGACATTGTAGAGGTGGTATGCTCCATTGTGGAGGACTCTGGTGACTATGAAGGGGCCTTCCCAAGTAGGAGCGAGCTTGTGTGGTTTCTACTGATCCACTCGGAGGACTAAGTCTCGTTCTTGGAAGGCTCGGCTCTTCACGTTTCTGGCATGGAATCGACACAAGTCTTGCTGATAGATGGTCGATCGAATCAAGGCCATTTCTCTTTTTTCTTCTAGGAGGTCAACTGCGTCCTGCCGGGCTTGTTCTGCTTCATCTTTAGAGTAGAGCTTGACTCGGGGAGCGTTGTGAAGCAGGTCACTCGGTAAGACTGCCTCGGCTCCATAGACCAGAAAGAATGGGGTTCTTCCGGTTGATCGATTCGGGGTTGTTCTTAATCCCCAAAGGACTGATGGAAGCTCGTCGACCCATGCACCTGTTGTGTGCTTGAGATCGCGCATCAATTGGGGTTTCAGTCCTTTGAGAATCAGGTCGTTCGCCCTTTCTGCTTGCCCATTCGACTGGGGGTGAGCGACCGAAGCATAGTCGACTCGAGTGCCCTGAGAGGCTCAAAAGGCCCTGAATTTATCGGAATCGAAGTTTGACCCGTTGTCGGTGATAATGCTCTGTGGAACTCCATATCTGAATATCAACTCTCTGATGAAACTGATAGCGGTGAAAGCATCGAGATTCTTGATAGGCCTGGCTTCAATCCATTTGGTGAACTTGTCGACTGCTACCAGCACATGAGTGAAGCCGCTCCTGCCTGTTCTCAGTGGTCCAACCATGTCCAGCCCCCAAACAGCGAAGGGCCAGACGAGTGGAATGGTTTTCAGGGCTGACGTGGGCTTGTGTGGCATATTGGAGTAATGCTGACATCCTTCACATTTGTCGACTATCTCTTTTGCCATCTCATTGGCTCTTGGCCAGTAGAACACCGCTCGGTATGCTTTAGCCACAATGGTCCGAGAGGTCGCATGATGACCACAGGTCCCCGAGTGGATATCATTAAGGATCATCTGACCTTCTTCTGGTGTAATACACCTCTGGCCGACCCCAGTCGCGCTTTCTCTATATAATTGTCCCTTTATGACTGTAAAGGTCTTGGATCGACGGACGATCTGTCGAGCCTCTTCTTCGTCTTCTGGGAGTTCTTTCCTTAGGATGTACGCGATGTACGGTTCTGTCCAGACGGGAGTGATAACCAAGACTTCCATGATCAGGTTGACCACAGCTGGAACTTCAACCTCAGTCGGATCCATGGCGCTTTTTGGCTGCGGGGCCTCTTCAGTGAAGGGATCCTCCTGGACTGATGGTTTGTGGATGTGTTCCAAAAACACATTGCTGGGAATGGCTTCTCTTTTGGAACCTATTTTTTCCAGATCATCAGCTGCTTGATTTTCCAGTCGGGGTATGTGATGAAGCTCTAACCCCTCGAATTTCTTCTCCAGCTTTCTCACTGCATTGCAATAACCAGTCATGGCTGGACTTCTGACGTCCCATTCCTTCATCACTTGATTAACCACCAAATCTGAGTCACCATAGACCATGAGGCGACGGACGCCGTGTGAAATGGCCATGCGCAACCCATATAAAAGTGCTTCGTATTCTGCCTCGTTGTTGGAGGAATCAAAGTGGATTTGAAGAACATATCTGAGTTTATCTCCTCTGGGGGAGACCGACACCACTCCGGCGCCGGAACCATTTAGCATCTTGGAACCGTCGAAGAACATGGTCCAATGCTCCGAGTGAACCTGAGTCGGCAGTTGCTGTTCAATCCACTCAGCAACGAAATCCGCGATTGCCTGGGACTTGATAGCTTTCTTTGCCTCAAACTTGGTATCTAGAGGAAGGAGTTCAATCGCCCATTTTGCCACTTGACCAGTTGCGTCCCTGTTATGCAAGATCTCTGACAACGGAGCGTCGCTGACGACTGTAATGGAATGATCAGAGAAGTAGTGGGCAACTTTCTTTGTGGTCATATAAATCCCATATACGAGCTTCTGATAATGAGGATATCTTTGCTTCAATGGGGTCAAGACTTCAGAAATATAATACACTGGGCGCTAAACTTTGAAGGTTTTCCCTTCTTCTTCCTGCTCGACCGTAAGTACCGTACTGACAACTTGTCCTGTGGCTGCAATGTAAAGCAGCAAAGGCTCCTTGCTGATTGGGGCAGCAAGCACCGGCTGGGTGGAGAGCAGAGCTTTGAGCTCTGCAAACGCTGCGTCAGCTTCAGGGGTCCACTCGAACTTGTCAGACTTCTTCATCAATCGGTAAAGAGGCAATGCCTTTTTACCGAGGCGAGATATGAATCGACTTAGGGCGGCCAAGCAACCAGTAAGCTTCTGAACATCGTGCACTCGCACAGGACTTTTCATTCGGAGTATAGTACCGACTTTTTCTGGATTGGCGTCGATTCCCCGTTCGGAAACGATAAAATCGAGTAACTTTCCGCCAGGAACCCCGAATGTGCATTTTGATGGATTAAGCTTGATATCAAACCTTCTTAGGTTGGCAAAGGTTTCAGCAAGGTCAGTCAGCAGGTCGGAACCCTTCCGTGACTTGACCACAATATCATCCATGTACGCCACCACATTCCGACTGATTTGGGTGAGCAAACACTTCTGAATCATCCTCATGAATGTGGCTCCGGCATTCTTGAGGCCGAATGGCATGGTAACATAACAGAAGCACCCGAATGGAGTGATGAAAGCTATTTTGATCTTGTCAGGCCCATACAGACGGATCTGATGGTACCCGGAATGGGCGTCTAAAAAAGACAGTCGCTCACATCCCGCAGTCAAGTTGACTATCTGGTTGATGCGGGGGAGAGGAAAATGGTCTTTCGGGCAGGCCCGATTGATATGTTTAAAGTCAATGCACATGCGAAGTGACTTGTCCTTGGGGACCATGACAACATTGGCGAGCCACTCGGAGTGGTAGATTTCTTGGATGAACTCTGTTGCTAAGAGCCGAGCCACCTCTTCGCCAATGGCCTTTCTCTTCTGGACGGCGGATCGTCAAAGATGTTCTTTGACAGGTTTCACTTTTGAGTCGATTCGTAGGCGGTGCTCAGCCAACCCCTTGGGAACACCCGGCATGTTAGAAGGCTTCGATGCGAAGATGTCCCAGTTCTCACGGAGGAACTGGATGAGCGCTTTTTCCTATTTGGAGTCGAGTGTTGTCGAGATATGAGTTGGAGCAGCGCTGGGGTCGGTCGGGTGGATGTGAGTTGTCTCCGTATCGCCAGTCGACTGAAAAGCTGACTCTGTAGCGGGCTTCTTGGCTCTCAACAAATCACTCGGGTCTGCAGTCTTCTGGTATTCCTGCAACTCCACCACTGCCATCTGAGCATTAGTGATCTTCGAACCTTTCTGAAAACATTCTTCTGCTTTCTTCCGATTGCCCGTAATAGTGATCACACCTTTGGGGCCAGGCATCTTCAATTTGAGGTACACGTAACATGGTCGGGCCATGAAGCGTGCATAAGCCGGCCTCCCCAAAATAGCGTGGTAGGCACTCTGGAAGTCTACAACTTCAAATATCAATTTTTCTTTGTGGTAATTTTTGGAATCACCGAAAACCACATCAAGAGCAATTTGGCCGAGTGATTCAGCCTTCTTCCCAGGAATGACTCCATGGAAACTCATGTTGCTGGCACTGAGTCTGGACATCGGAATGCACATCCCTTTCAACGTCTCAGCATACAATATGTTCAAACCACTACCACCATCCATTAGGACTTTGGTCAGTCGAGTGCCTTCAACAACTGGGTCGACCACCAAAGCTTGCCTCCCAGGGGTGGCGATGTGCGTTGGGTGGTCGGACTGGTCGAATGTTATGGCAGTCTGAGACCATTTCAGGTAACTAGGTGTCGCCGGAGCGACCATATTCACCTCTCGGTTAATAACTTTCAGTCGACTTCTTCTTTCAACATCGGCAAAAATCATCAGAGTGGAATCGACCTGAGGGTATCCGTCGTCACTGTCTTCCTTGTCCTCAACCTTGTTCGACTCCTTTTCCTTACCTTTGGGCTGCTTGCCCTGGAACTGCTGGATCAAGAGTCGACACTGTCGAGTGGTATGTTTCGGGTAAATGAAATTACCCTCTTCATCTTTCTTTGTGTGGACGAGACATGGTAAGTCCAACACATCATTTCCGTCCTGGTCTTTAACCTTTTTGGGGCTCCAAGGTCCTTTAGGTTTCCCTTTAAACTTTCCTTGGGTTAAAGCCAAGGCTTCCCCAGGAGCTGCTGGCTCGGCTTTCCGCTTCTGTTTCCGATTGGAATTTCCGGCAGTTTCTTGGGCGACTGACTTGAGCTTGCCACTCCTGAGTCGATCCTCATCTTCACCATTAGCGTACTTGGTGGCAATCTCCATCATCCGATTCAGGGACATATCTCCGGTTCGACCGAATTTCAAATTCAGTTCTCTGTACTTGACGCCTTCCTTGAAGGCACAAACTGCTTGGTGGTCAAGTACATTCTCCACCGAGTGATGTAACGTGATCCACCTTTGGATGTAATCCCTCAAAGCTTCATTCGGCTTCTGCACGCAAGACCGCAGTTCCGTCAGCCCTGCCGGTCGCTTGCATGTGCCTTCAAATGTGGTGACGAACACTCGGGAGAGATCTTCCCAAGTGTAAATGCTGCTAGGCGCTAACTGGTTCAGCCACGCTCTGGCCGAGCCCTCCAACATGAGAGGCAGGTGCTTCATGGCCACTTCATCATTGCCGCCGCCAATCTGGACGGCCACTCGGTAGTCCTCAAGCCAAGTATCGGGATTGGACTCGCCAGTGAACTTACTGACTCCAGTCGCCAATCTGAAGTTGGGAGGAATCACAGCGGCCCTTATGGCTCTACTAAAGCACTCTGGCCCCGAAACATGTACTCTGCTGCTGGTAGGTGCATCTCTGTCGTGATCTTCTCGGTGAGCCCTATTCCTGTCGACCAAACCTTGGACGAGAATGGATCTCGCATCAAAGCCTGGCCCTCTGGGGTCGACTGGAATCCTTCGCCCACCACTATGAGGGTGCCTGTCATCCTGCTGGCGAGGCACATATGACCCGCTCCTCGGGGGAGGCATGGGCACTCGACGTCGACCGTCACGATCGACTCGGTGATCATACTGCTCATGGTTCCCATACTGGTCACGCCGGTCTCCACGTCCCTCATGACTCGGGGGCGATCTCGGGCTGTGAGCCGACTGGACTGTGTCCGCGGCAACAGATCTGCCGTGAATCCTGTTCCGCGACTGAGAAACAGCGGAATTCTGGTCTCCTGCAGCCCAGAGTAACCCTCGGATCTGCAGCAAGCCTCTACCAGCCTCCGACTAGGAAGGCTGAATCGACTCCGCTATATGGGCCGCAGCTGCTAAATTCTAAATCGAAGTTCGATATACCTGCGGGGGTGGGAAGAGCTGGCGTCGACTGGATTCGGGAACCCGTTGTCGCGCACGCTCGTCGAGTGCTCACTGGAGGTTCTCCAGTCGAGTGCGCTCGGCCAAGTTTGCCAGGCGCGCGTCTTCCAAGGCGCAAGCTTCGGGGGTTTCTCCGATGATAGGAGTGTGCAGTGCATCCACCATCCGGCGGCGAAGTTCTTCTCTCTGCAGCGACGTGAGAGGCTCGGGAATATACTCCTCATGGGGACGCAGCGGGTCGCCTCCACCCGCGCCTCCATCGGTGCGGGGAAAACCGGGAGGACTGGGCGGTCCATCGACCATCAGAACCTCCACCGCCGGATTGCTGCTGTCGCACTCGGATGCGGTCTCTACGGAGCCAGTCGACAGGTCGAACAGGCCGTAGAGGGATTCATCGGGCTCGATCGCCACGACTTGAGGGGTGGCCGACTGATGTGCCACCGCGTGTCTCACCCGCCGCTGAAGTTTCGACCGACCGGAGCGCTTGCGCCGGCGGGAAACAGGGAGGGAGGACAACGCAGGAGCCGACCGGTAGGGGGTCGATGGTTGCCGCAGGAGAACGCCGCGGATGCACGCGCTAAAGTGCGTTGCCCCGCAAACAGGGAGTGCATCCACGTCGAGCGGAGCCTCCTGGAGCCAAGCAGAGTCGTCGACGATGAACGTGAGCGCACCGAGACGGTCTCGCGGCCCTCCACCAAAACTCCGCCGAAAACCATGATGATTCGGGTCGGAAAAGGTTGCAACTCCTCCAACAAACGCTAAAATACCTGCCCCATGGTGGGCGCCAACTGTCGTGGTTCCAAGTGTGACAGTAGTGTAGGGGGGTAGGTATGGAAAGGCAAGATCTTAGCTATGGAGAAGTTGTAAGAACACAAGGTTTATGAGTTCAGGCCCTTCTCGGAGGAAGTAATAGCCCTATGTCTCGAAGCCCGGAGGCGGTCGACTGGATTATGAGAGTATGAATTATAGGGGTGCGAACCCTTGTCTCGGAGGAGGGGGTGGCTTATATAGAGTGCGCCAGGACCCCAGCCGGCCCACGTTACAAAGGGTTCAATGTACATTAAAGCAGGGCGTTACTGGTAACGCTAGTAATAAAGTGCTATGATGACCATAAAAGCTACTTAATAACCGACCGTTAGCATGCGTAGTGCCTTTAGGCCACCTGACCGTCGAGTGGCTTGGTCTTGGTCGAGTGATTGCTTCTTGGTCGAGTATCTTCGAGTCTGTCGAGTGAGACGCCTTCAAGTCGATTGAAAGATGATTTCTTCTGGAGATGTCCTTGGGTAGGTCAGTTTGGACAGGTCCATGACCCTACCCTAGGTACACAGCTTCATCAGCATCCGAGCCTAGGTTTTATGTGTTGATGTTATATGCACGAGTAGAACACAAGTGAGTTGTGGGCGATATAAGTCATACTGCTTACCAACATGTCACACTTTGGTTCGGCGGTATTGTTGGATGAAGCGGCCCGGACCGACATTACACGTGCGCTTATGCGGGACTGGTTTTACCGCCGTGCTATGCACACAGGTGACTAGCGGGTGTCAGTTTCTCCAACTTTAGTTGAACCGAGTGTGGCTACGCCCGGTCCTTGAGAAGGTTAAAACAGCACCAACTTGACAAACTATCTTGTGGTTTTGATGCGTAGGTAAGAACGGTTCTTGCTAAGCCTGTAGCAGCCACGTAAAACTTGCAACAACAAAGTAGAGGACGTCTAACTTGTTTTTGCAGGGCATGTTGTGATGTGATATGGTCAAGACATGATGAGATATAAGTTGTTGTATAAGATGATCATGTTTTGTTGAAGTTATCGGCAACTGGCAAAAGCCTCATGGTTATCTCTCTATTGCATAAGATGCAAGCGCCAAATAATTACTTTAGTTTATCGCTATGCGATAGCAATAGTTGCAAGAGTAATTGTTGGCGAGACAACCATATGACAGCACATTGATATAGATCAAGATGGTGGAGATCATGGTGTCATGCCGGTGACGATGGAAATCATGACGATGTTTTGGAGATGGAGATCAAAGGCACAAGATGATGATGGCCATATCATGTCACATATTATGATTGCATGTGATGTTTATCTTTTATGCATCTTATCTTGCTTTAATTGACGGTAGCATTATAAGATGATTTCTCACTAAATTTCAAGATAAAAGTGTTCTCCCTGAGTATGCACCGTTGCCAAAGTTCGCTGTGCCCAGACACCATGTGACGATCGGGTGTGATAAGCTCTACGTCCATGTACAACGGGTGAAAGCCAGTTTTGCACACGCAGAATACTCGGGTTAAACTTGACGAGCCTAGCATATGCAGATATGGCCTCGGAACACTGGAGACCGAAAGGTCGAGCGTGAATCATATAGTAGATATGATCAACATAATGATGTTCACCATTGAAAGCTACTCCATTTCACGTGATGATCGGTTATGGTTTAGTTGATTTGGATCACGTGATCACTTAGATGATTAGAGGGATGTCTATCTAAGTGGGAGTTCTTAAGTAATATGATTAATTGAACTTTAATTTATCATGAACTTAGTCCTGGTAGTATTAGCATATCTATGTTGTAGATCAATAGCTTGCGATCTTGCTCCCCGTTTAATTTTTATATGTTCCTAGAGAAAACTAAGTTGAAAAATGTTAGTAGAAATGATGCGGATTGAATCCGTGATCTGACGTTTATCCTTATTGCTGCACAGAAGAATTATGTCCTTGATGCACCGCTAGGTGACTGACCTATTGCAAGAGCAGATGCAGACGTTATGAACGTTTGGCTAGCTCAATATGATGACTACTTGATAGTTTAGTGCACCATGCTTAACAACTTAGAATCGGGATTTTAAAGACGTTTTGAACGTCATGGGCCATATGAGATGTTCCAGGAGTTGAAGTTAATATTTCAAGTAAATACCCGAGTTGAGAGATATGAAGTCTCCAACAAGTTCTATAGCTAAAAGATGGAGGAGAATAGCTCAAGCAGTGAGCATGTGCTCAGATTGTCTGGGTACTACAATCGCTTGAATCAAGTGGGAGTTAATCTTCCAGATAAAATAGTGATTGACAGAATTCTCTAGTCACCATCACCAAGTTAGTAGAACTTCGTGATGAACTATGATATGCAAGGGATAACGGAAACGATTCCCGAGCTCTTCGTAATGCTGAAATCGACGAAGGTAGAAATCAAGAAAAATATCAAGTGTTGATGGTAGACAAGGCCACTAGTTTCAAGAAAAGGGCAAAGGGAAGAAGGGGAACTTCAAGAAGAACGGCAAGCAAGTTGCTGCTCAAGTGAAGAAGCCCAAGTCTGATCCTAAGCCTGAGACTAAGTGCTTCTACTGCAATGGGACTGGTCACTGGAAGCGGAACTGCCCCAAGTATTTGGCGGATAAGAAGGATGGCAAAGTGAACAAATGTATATTTGATATACAGATTATTGATGTGTATTTTACTAGTGTTCGTAGCAACGCCTTGGTATTTGATACTGGTTCAGTTGCTAAGAGTAGTAACTTGAAACGGGAGTTGCAGAATGAACAGAGACTAGTTAAGGGTGAAGTGACGGTGTGTGTTGGAAGTGGTTCCAAGATTGATATGATCATCATCGCACACTCCATATACTTTTGGGATTAGTGTTAAACCTAAATAAGTGTTATTTGGTGTTTACATTGAGCATGAATATGATTTGATCATGTTTATTGCAATACGGTTATTCATTTAAGTAAGAGAATAAATTGTTATTCTGTTTACATATATGGTTACACACCCAATGAAAATGGTTCGTTGGATCTCGATCGTAGTGATACACATATTCATAATATTGAAACCAAAAGATGCAAAGTTAATAATGATAGTGCAACTTATTTGTGGCACTGTCGTTTAGGTCATATTGGTGTAAAGCGCATGAAGAAACTCCATGCTGATGGATTTTTAGAATCACTTGATTATGAATCAGTTGATGCTTGCGAACCATGCCTCATGGGCAAGATGACTAAGACTCAGTTCTAAGGAACAATGCAACAAGCAACAGATTTGTTGGAAATCATGCATACTGATGTATGTGGTCCGATGAATATTGAAGCTCGCGGCAGGTATCATTATTTTCTGATCTTCACAGATGATTTGAGCAGATATGAGTATATCTACTTGATGAAACACAAGTCTGAAACATTTGAAAAGTTCAAATAATTTCAGAGTGAAGTGGAGAATCATCATAACAAAAATAAAAGTTTCTATGATATGATCGCAGAAGTAAAATATTTGAGTTACGAGTTTGGCCTTCAGTTAAAAACAATGTGAAATAGTTTCACTACTCACACCTGGAACACCACGGCATAATGGTGTGTCCGAACGTCATAACCGTACGTTATTAGATATGGTGCGATCTATGATGTCTCTTACCGATCTACCACTATCGTTTTGGGGTTATGCATTAGGGATAGCTGCATTCACGTTAAATAGGGCACCATCTAAATCCGTTGAGACGACACCGTATGAACTATGGTTTGGCAAGAAACCTAAGCTGTCGTTTCTTAAAGTTTGAGGTTGCAATGCTTATGTGAAAAAGTTTCAACCTGATAAGCTCTAACCCAAATCGGAGAAGTGCATCTTCATAGGATACCCAAAAGAAAATGTTGGGTACACCTTCTATCACAGATACGGAGGCAATATATTCGTTGCTTTGAATGGATCCTTTCTAGAAAAGGAGTTTCTCTCGAAAGAAGTGAGTGGGAGGAAAGTAGAACTTGATGAGGTAACTGTACCTGCTCCCTTATTGGAAAGTAGTTCATCACAGAAATCTGTTCTTGTGATTACTACACCAATTAGTGAGGAAGCTAATGATGATGATCATGTAACTTCAGATCAAGTTACTACCGAACCTCGTAGGTAAACCAGAGTGAGATCCGCACCAGAGTGGTACGGTAATCCTGTACTGGCGGTCATGATACTTGACCATGACAAGCCTACGAACTATGAGGAAGCGATGATGAGCCCAGATTCCGTGAAATGGCTTGAGGCCATGAAATCTGAGATGAGATCCATGTATGAGAACAAAGTATGGACTTTGATTGAGTTGCCCATTGATCGGCGAGCCATTGATATTAAATGGATCTTCAAGAGCAAGACGGACGCTGATAGTAGTGTCACTATCTACAAAAGCTAGAATTGTCGCAAAAAGGTTTTCGACAAGTTCAAGGTGTTGACTACAATGAGAGTTTCTCACTCGTATCTATGCTTAAGTCTGTCCGAATCATGTTAGCAATTGCCGCATTTTATGAAATCTGGCAAGTGGATAAACAAAACTGCATTCCTTAATAGATTTATTCAAGAAGAGTTGTATATGATGCAACAAGAAAGTTTTGTCAATCCTAAAGGTGCTAACAAAATATGCAAGCTCCAGCGATCCATCTTTGGACTGGTGCAAGCATCTCGGAGTTGGAATATATGCTTTGATAAGTTGATCAAAGCATATAGTTTTATACAGACTTGCAGTGAAGCCTGTATTTACAAGAAAGTGAGTGGTAGCACTACAACATTTCTGATAAGTATATGTGAATAACATATTGTTGATCGGAGATAATGTAGAATTATTCTACAAAGCATAAAGGAACGTTTGAAGGGAGTTTTTCAAAGAAGGACCTCAGTAAAGCTGCTTACATATTGAGCATCAAGATCTATAGAGATAGAGCAAGACGCTTGATAAGTTTTTCAATGAGTACATACCTTGACAAGATTTTGAAGTAGTTCAAAATAGAACAGTCAAAGAAAGAGTTCTTGCCTGTGTTACAAGGTGTGAAGTTGAGTAAGACTCAAACCCGACCACGGCAGAAGATAGAAAGAGAATGAAAGTCATTCCCTATGCCTCAGCCATAGGTTCTATAAAGTATGCCATGCTGTGTACCAGACCTATTGTATACCCTGCCCTGTGTTTGGCAAGGGAGTACAATAGTGATCTAGGAGTAGATCACTGGACATTGGTCAAAATTATCCTTAGTGGAATAAGGATATGTTTCTCGATTATGGAGGTGACAAAAGGTTCGTCGTAAAGGGTTACGTCGATGCAAGCTTTGACACTGATCCAGATGACTCAAAGTCTCAATCTGGATACATATTGAAAGTTGAAGCAATTAGCTAGAGTAGCTCCATGCAGAGCATTGTTGACATAGAAATTTGCAAAATACATACGGATCTGAATGTGGCAGACCCATTGACTAAACTTCCCTCACAAGAAAAACATGATCACACCTTAGTACTCTTTGGGTATTAATCACATAGCAATGTGAACTAGATTATTGACTCTAGTAAACCCTTCGGGTGTTGGTCACATGACGATGTAAACTATTGATGTTAAATCACATGGCGATGTGAACTAGATTATTGACTCTTGTGCAAGTGGGAGACTGAAGGAAATATGCCCTAGAGACAATAATAAAGTTATTATTTATTTCCTTATATCATGATAAATGATTATTATTCATGCTAGAATTGTATTAACCGGAAACATAATACATGTGTGAATACATAGACAAACAAAGTGTCACTAGTATGCCTCTACTTGACTAGCTCGTTGATCAAAGATGGTTATGTTTCCTAACCATAGACATGAGTTTTCATTTGATTAACGGGATCACATCATTAGGAGAATGATGTGATTGACTTGACCCATTCCGTTAGCATAGCACTTGATCGTTTAGTTTGTTGATATTGCTTTCTTTATAATTTATACATGTATGCAACTCCCGTTTACCGGAGTAACACTTTGTGTGCTACCAAACGTCACAACATAACTGAGTGATTATAAAGGTGCTCTACAGGTGTCTCCGAAGGTACTTGTTGGGTTGGCGTATTTCGAGATTAGGATTTATCATTCCGATTGTCGGAGAGGTATCTCTGGGCCCTCTCGATAATGCACATCACTTAAGCCTTGCAAGCATTGTAACAAATGAGTTAGTTGCGGGATGATGTATTACAAAACGAGTAAAGAGACTTGCCGGTAACAAGATTGAACTAGGTATTGAGATACCAACGATCGAATCTTGGGCAAGTAACATACCGATGACAAAGGGAACAACGTATGTTGTTATGCAGTCTGACCGTTAAAGATCTTCGTAGAATATGTAGGAGCCAATATGAGAATCCAGGTTCCACTATTGGTTATTGACCGGAGACGTGTCTCGGTCATGTCTACATTTTTCTCGAACCCGTAGGGTCCGCACGCTTAACGTTACGATGACAGTTTCATTATGAGTTTATATATTTTGATGTACCGAAGGTTGTTCGGAGTCCCGGATATGATCACGGACATGACGAGGAGTCTCGAAATGGTCGAGACATAAAGAGCGATATATTGGACGGCTATATTCGGACACCAGAAGTGTTTCAGGTGATTTCAGAGAAAACCGGAGTGCCGGAAGGGTTACCGGAACCCCCCGGGGAAGTATTGGGCCTTTGTGGGCCTGAGGGGAGAGAGAGGGCAGCAGCCCAGGAGGTGGCGCGCCCCTCCCATGGGGAGTCCGAATTGGACTAGGGGAGGGGGGGCGCGGCCCCTCTTTCCCTCTCCCTCTCCCTCTCTTTCCTCCCCCCTTCTCTCTTCCTAGTTGGACTAGGAAAGGGGAGTCCTACTCCTACTAGGAGGAGGACTCCCCCCTCCTTGGCGCTCCCCAAGGGCCGGGCGGCCTCTCTCCCTTGCTCCTTTATATACGGGGGCAGGGGGCACCTCTAGACACAAGTTGATCTTCGTGATCGTTCTCTTAGCCGTGTGTGGTGCCCCCTCCACCATAATCCTCGATAATATTGTAGCGGTGCTTAGGCGAAGCCCTGCGACGGTAGAACATCAAGATCGTCACCACGCCGTCGTGCTGACGGAACTCTTCCCCGACACTTTGTTGGATCGGAGTCCGGGGATCGTCATGGAGCTGAACGTGTGCTAGAACTCGGAGGTGCCGTAGTTTCGGTGCTTGATCGGTCGGACTGTGAAGACGTACGACTACATCAACCGCGTTGTTATAACGCTTCCACTTCTGGTCTACGAGGGTACGTAGACAACACTCTCCCCTCTCGTTGCTATGCATCACCATGATCTTGCTTGTGCGTAGGAATTTTTTTGAAATTACTATGTTCCCCAACATTTCCATAACAGCCCCCTATACCTGACCAAGCCGCCCGCAACTTAGGCAATGAAAGCCCCTCTCCGATGGCGGTCCTGAGGTAAGAGTTTCCCATTAGTACTAAGCTAAGCCAGAGCCCATAGTAGCATGTGGTTGTACTGAAAGCTACATCAAATTGTACTTGGAATATCTCATTCCCCTGGACGGCGGTCCCCACCAAAACCTGTGTGCAAGACCCCAGTCGGGCGCATTCACTGCAAGACCCCGATGGGCGCAATCACTTGTAGACGCTCCCGACATACCATTCCGCATTTTTTCAATAGTTTTCACAAAACGTTGCCCCAAGAGAGGGCAAGTTTAATTAAAACTTGTTTGATTCCCAACCCTTTTCTTTGTAAGCATGGCTAAGCATAGCTAGTTTCTAGGGCTTTAGCTAGCAATAGTTGTTTGCAAAATGTTTTAGTAAAACATGCATAGTAATAAAAGATTGCATGCATATTACGAAAACATAGGACAGGGAATGATCAAGTTGCAACTTGCCTGGGTCTCTTGAAGATGAAATATTCTACTCTTAGTCGTCTCTCCTTCACCTTACGATATATCTAACGATACAAGAAAATACTTCAACACACAACAAAATCCAAATGAGGATCCAAATAAAAGATACAAATTCACAATACCAATTATTTAGTTTTTTACTATTACTAAGCTAGTTACTATGACGTGGTAGGGTTGAGATAGGATCAAGTTGGCTTGGTTGAAAATATGACATAAATCACATTCCGGGTTGGATCAAATCCATACAAGTTTCATGGGGTGAAGGGTTGTGAGGCAAGGTTCTACGACAAAGTCTATAATGGTTTGATTGAAATATTAACTTGAGTCCAATGAAAATGATAGATGGAGTTGGTGGCATAAGGTTTATGTTACAAGATTTATGTAACATTTCCTAAGTCCAAATTTGTATAATGATGGCATATGACCAGAGAGGTTACCTAGGGATCAATCTAAGAGATTTATTCTAGGATTAAATTCTATTTGAACGAAGTTATTAAACGAGGATCAAAGAAGGTCAAATTAAGGTGTTGATGATAAAACATCATCTAAAATATGTTGGAAAAATTCATCCATCGGTTCCAACGGAAAGGTTAGGTCTTAAGGTCCAACTTCCATATATAAAACATTTTTATATGATTTACAGAATAAAAGATATAGCAAAAATACTCAAATTCATATTTAAATCAAAATTAAATTTTAATTTGATAAAAATTGAAATTTTATATTTTTATAAACAACTACAGGTTTCAATGAATCCGGGGGTATCTTATTTATCAAAATCGGACATACGGATTGGGAGATAGGAATTTCCAAAGTTTGGATACTTTTCTGAAAAACCAATACGAGAATTACATGGAGCTGCTACGTGTTAAATTCTGAATGGCTGATACCTCTTGGTTTTTTTTAGAAAAAAAGAGTGCTGGCTGCTTACGGGGATAGATGGCCGGCGAGGTAAGGCAACAAGGCGGCTCTGGTTCGTGATATTCCAGCAGTCTCCGGTGACGAAGGCAAGCTGGCAGGCGGAGAGGAGGCCGAGGCAGACTTGATGGACGCCGGAGGTGGGCTCGGTCTCGTCCTCGGGCGCGGTACAGAAGACGCCGGAGTTGCGTGGAGCTCCGATGGGTCGTGTTCTTCACAGAGGTCGTGCTCCGGCTGGGTGTTTGAGAAGAATAATTTGTCAGGGGGATTTGTAGTGATTGAATCGCCCAGAGAACTAGTTCGAGCGCGAGGGACTTACCAGAGAGGTCGCAAGCTTAAATGGAAGAAGGCGGCAGCGCTCAACTCCGGCAAGCAATTGCTCGGGAGTCGGAGGAATTTGGGGAGGGGTTCGTGGACTGGGAGATGCGGAGTGGACATGGGTTCCTTGGGCGCCCTTTTATAGCATCGGGAAGAGCCGAAATGGAGCAGGGTGCTGTCAAAGTTAAGGGCATCAATGGCAGTCGTTTCCGTGTGGTAATGGCCATTAGGGCGTGCATTAAGGCGCACTACTAGAGGTGGGGGTCGTAGGAGACGAGGGAACCGATTCAGGAGATCAACGGGTGGGGCGGGGGAGGGAAGGGAAGCGCTGGGCGAAGCCGCTGTAAGCCATGGCGACTCCTGTGGTCAACGTGAGGAGGAAGAAGACCTGCTGTATACGTGAGGAGCTGGGCTGTAGGAGTTGGTTGGGCCTAGCCCAATTAGTTTTAGGACTAATTAACTATTTTTTATGTGCATAAAGTTTAATTATAACAGGAATTAATATGTTTGTGCTTACCTATTTATTATTTCAATTCTACACACATTAATTTCAGAATTCAATAAACTTAGTTTCATGCACAAACTTGTTTTAATAATGCATTATGGGCTTCATAATTTCCCCAACATATGTCTGAGGGTTTTATGAATACCCAAATGACTAACAAGAAATATTGAATATTTCCCAATAATAGTTTTGGAGAAGTCATATTATCTCCTCTCATTAAATTTAATTCGAATAATTGGGAAATATTAAATGACATTGAAACTTCAAATATGATCCAATTCAAATGGAACTCCAAAATTCAAAGAACTTCACATAAAATATTCTTCCACCACATTTTGAGAAAGTCATTTTATTCTCACTCCATTTTATTTGTGGTTTCAAAATATTTCATAGGTGTCCAAAAGAAAAGATTGGATTTTTAAACAAGACTCAAAAGATTTAATTTTCCCTGAAAATCATAGCAATTATCTTATTATTAACATTCCAAAATTTGGAAATTTTTGGGATGTTACATTGGGAGAGAATGAAATTAATGATATGTAATTGCCCTACTCATGGTTGAAATTTGTGGATGATTATACAAAACTTTTATGCCGGATTGAATTTTGCTTCTAGAAATCTTTTAGATTCGGCCGCGGGAGGCACTTTTATGGAAATCACTTTAGGAGAAGCTACTAAACTCCTAGATAATATTATGGTTAATTATTCTCAATGGCATACTGAAAGATCTACTAATAAAAAGGTGCATGCGATAGAAGAAATTAATGTTTTGAGTGGAAAGATGGATGAACTTATGAAATTATTTGATAATAAGAGTGTTTCTTCTGATCCTAATGATATGCCCTTGTCTACTTTGATTGAGAATAATAATGAATCTGTGGATGTGAATTTTGTTGGTAGGAACAATTTTGGTAACAACACGTATAGAGGAAATTTCAATCCTATGCCTTACCCTAGTAATCCCTCTAATAATTATGGTAATTCCTACAACAATTCTTATGGAAATTATAATAATATGCCCTCTGATTTTGAATCTAATATTAAATAATTTATTACTTCACCAAAGAATTTTAATGCCATGATTGAAGAAAAATTGCTTAAGATTGATGATTTGGCAAGGAACGTTGATAGAATTGCTCTTGATGTTGATTCTTTGAAACTTAGATATATTCCACCTAAGCATGATATCAATGGGTCTCTCAAATCCATGAGAATTTCCATTGATGAGTGCAAAGAAAGAACCACTAGGATGCGTGCTAAGAAAGATGCCTTTATAAGAGCGTGTTCTTCTAGTTCCTATGAAAATAAAGATGAAGATCTAAAAGTTATTGATGTGTCCCCTATTAAATCTTTGTTTTGCAATATGAATCTTGATAATGATGGGACTGAATATGATCCACCTTTACCTAGAAGGCGTTCCAAGAATTCGGAATTTGTTGATCTTGATGCTAAATTTGATAAAAGTGGGCTTGAAGAAATTAAAACCCTAAATGTTGCTAAACCCAGTATTATGGATTTCAAGGAATTTAACTATGAAAATTGCTCTTTGATTGATTGTATTTCCTTGTTGCAATCCGTGCTAAATTCTCCTCACACTTATAGTCAAAATAAAGCGTTTACTAAACATATTGTTGATGCCTTGATGCAATCTTATGAAGAAAAACTTGAATTGGAAGTTTCTATCCCTAGAAAACTTTATGATGAGTGGGAACCAACTACTAAAATTAAATTAAAGATCACGAATGCTATGCTTTATGTGATTTAGGCGCTAGTGTTTCCACTATTCCAAAGACTTTGTGTGATTTGTTAGGTTTCCGTGATTTTGATGATTGCTCTCTAAACTTGCACCTTGCGGATTCCACTATTAAGAAACCTATGGGAAGAGTTAATGATGTTCTTATTGTTGCAAATAGGAACTATGAGCCCGTAGATTTTATTGTTCTTGACATAGATTGCAATCCTTCATGTCCTATTATTCTTGGTAGACCTTTCCTTAGAACGATTGGTGCAATTATTGATATAAAGGAAGGAAATATTAGATTCCAATTTCCATTAAGGAAAGGCATGGAGCACTTTCCTAGAAATAAGATTAAATTACCTTATGAATCTATTATGAGAGCCACTTATTGATTGCCTACCAAAGATGGCAATACCTAGATCTATTCTTGCTTGTTATGCCTAGCTAGGGGCGTTAAACGATAGCGCTTGTTGGGAGGCAACCCAATTTTATTCCTTGCTTTTTTCTCCTGTTTATTAATAAATAATTTATCTAGACTCTGTTTTGGTTGTGTTTTTTGTGTTTAATTAGTGTTTGTGCCAAGTAGAACCGTTGGGAAGACTTGGGGAAAGTCTTGTTGAACTTGCTGTAAAAAACAGAAACTTTAGCGCTCACGATAACTGCTGTCATTTTTATTTGGAGAGTGCTATTTAGTTAATTCTTTTTTCAGATGATTAATAGATAAATTCCTCACGTCCAGCAATTTATTTTAGAATTTTTGGGGTTCCAGATCTTGCGCTAGCTACATATTACTACAGACTGTTCTGTTTTTGACACATTCTGTTTTTCGTGTGTTGTTTGCTTATTTTGATGAATCTATGGCTAGTAAAATAGTTTATAAACCATAGCGAAGTTGGAATACAGTAGGTATAACACCAATATAAATAAATAATGAGTTCATTACAGTACCTTGAAGTGGTCTTTTATTTTCTTTCGCTAACGGAGCTCACGAGATTTTCTACTTTAAGTTTTGTGTTGTGAAGTTTTCAAGTTTTGGGTAAAGATTTGATGGATTATGGAACAAGGAGTGGCAAGAGCCTAAGCTTGGGGATGCCCATGGCACCCCCAAGATAATCTAAGGACACCTAAAAGCCAAAGCTTGGGGATGCCCCGGAAGGCATCCCCTCTTTCGTCTACTTCTATCGGTAACTTTACTTGGAGCTATATTTTTATTCGCCACATGATATGTGTTTTGCTTGGAGCGTCTTGTATGATTTGAGTCTTTGCTTGTTAGTTTACCACAATCATCCTTGCTGTACACACCTTTTGAGAGAGCCATACATGATTCGGAATTTGTTAGAATACTCTATGTGCTTTGCTTATATCTTTTGAGTTATATAGTTTTGCTCTAGTACTTCACTTATATCTTTTAGAGCACGGTGGTAGATTTATTTTATAGAAACTATTGATCTCTCATGCATCACTTAGACTATTTTGAGAGTCTTAATAGCATGGTAATTTCCTTAAAATCCTAATATGCTAGGTATCCAAGATTAGTAAAATTTTCTTAAGAGTGTTTTGAATACTAAGAGAAGTTTGATGCTTGACGATTGTTTTGAGATATGTGGGTAATAATATCAAAGTCGTGCTAGTTCAGTAGTTGTGAAATTGAGAAATACTTGTGTTGAAGTTTGCAAGTCCCGTAGCATGCACGTATGGTAAACGTTATGCAACAAATTTGAAACATGAGGTGTTATTTGATTGTCTTCCTTATGAGTGGCGGTCGGGGACGAGCGATGGTCTTTTCCTACCAATCTATCCCCTAGGAGCATGCACGTAGTACCGAGGTTTTTGATGACTTGTAGATTTTTGCAATAAGTATGTGAGTTCTTTATGACTAATGTTGAGTCCATGGATTATACACACTCTCACCCTTCCATACTTGCTAGCCTCTTCGGTACCGTGCATTGCCCTTTCTCACATTGAGAGTTGGCACAAACTTCGCCGGTGCATCCAAACCCCGTGATATGATACGCTCTTTCACACATAAACCTCCTTATATCTTCCTCAAAACAGCCACCGTACCTACCTATTATGGCATTTCCATAGCCATTCCGAGATATATTGCCATGCAACTTTCCATCATGACACATTCATCATTGTCATATTGCTTAGCATGATCATGTAGTTGACATAGTATTTGTGGCAAAGCCACCGTTCATAATTCTTTCATACATGTCACTCTTGGTCCATTGCATATCCCGGCACACCACTGGAGGCATTCATATAGAGTCATCTTTTGTTCTAGTATCGAGTTGTAATCATTGAGTTGTAAATAAATAGAAGTGTGATGATCATCATTTTCTATAGCATTGTCCCAAGTGAGGAATACAAAAAAGAGAAAGGTCATAAAAAAAGGCCCCCAAAAAAGAAAAAGGCCATAAAAAAGAAAATGCCCCAAAAAATGAGAGAAAAAGAGAGAAGGGACAATATTACTATCCTTTGCCACACTTGTGCTTCAAAGTAGCACCATAATCTTTATGTTAGAGAGTCTCTTGTTTTGTCACTTTCATATACTAGTGGGAATTTTTCATTATAGAACTTGGCTTGTATATTCCAACAATGGGCCTCCTCAAGTGCCCTAGGTCTTCATGAGCAAGCAAGTTGGATGCACACCCACTTAGTTTCTTTTGTTGAGCTTCATACATTTATAGCTCTAGTGCATCCGTTGCATGGCAATCCCTACTCCTTGCATTAACATCAATCGGTGGGCATCTCCATAGCCCATTGATTAGCCTCATTGATGTGAGATTTTCTCCTCTTTTGTCTTCTCCACATAAACCCCCTCATTATATTCTATTCCACCCATAGTGCTATGTCCATGGCTCACGCTCATATATTGCGTGGAAGTTTATAGGTTTGAGATTACTAAAGTATGAAACAATTGCTTGGCTTGTCATTGGGGTTGTGCATGATGAGAGCATTCTTGTGTGACGAAAATGAAACATGACTAAACCATATGATTTTGTAGGGATGAACTTTCTTTGGCCATGTTATTTTGAGAAGACATAATTGCTTAGTTAGTATGCTTGAAGTATTATTATTTGTATGTCAATATGAACTTTTGTCTTCAATCTTTCGGATCTGAATATTCATACCACAATTAAGAAGAATTACATTAAAATTATGCCAAGTAGCACTCCGCATCAAAAATTCTGTTTTTATCATTTACCTACTGGAGGACGAGCAGGAATTAAGCTTGGGGATGCTTGATATGTCTCCAACATATCTATAATTTTTGATTGCTCCATACTATATTATCTATTGTTTTGGACGTTATTGGGCTTTATTATCCACTTTTATATTATTTTTGGGACTAACCTATTAACTGGAGGCCCAGCCCAGAATTGCTGTTTTTTGCCTGTTTTAGGGTTTCAAAGAAAAGGAATATCAAACGGAGTCCAAACGGAATGAAACCTTTGGGAACGCGATTTTCTCAACGAACAAGACCCGGGAGACTTGGACCCTATGTCAAGAAAGGAAACAGGAGGCCACGAGGTAGGGGGCGCGCCCACCCCCACTAGGCGCGCCCTCCACCCTCGTGGGCCCCCTGTTGCTCCACCGACCTACTCCTTCGTCCTATATATCCACGTAGCCCCAAACGATCAGAACAGGAGCCAAAACCCTAATTCCACCATCGTAACTTTCTGTATCCACGAGATCCCATCTTGGGGCCTGTTCCGGAGCTCCGCCGGAGGGGGCATCGATCACGGATGGCTTCTACATCAACACCATAGCCCCTCCGATGAAGTGTGAGTAGTTCACCTCAGACCTACGGGTCCATAGTTAGTAGCTAGATGGCTTCTTCTCTCTTTTTGGATCTCAATACAATGTTCTCCCCCTCTCTTGTGGAGATCTATTCAATGTAATCTTCTTTTTGCGGTGTGTTTGTTGAGACTGATGAATTGTGGGTTTACGATCAAGTCTATCTATGATTAATATTTGAATCTTCTCTGAATTCTTTTATGTATGATTGGTTATCTTTGCAAGTCTCTTCGAATTATCAGTTTGGTTTGGCCTACTAGATTGATCTTTCTTGCAATGGGAGAAGTGCTTAGCTTTTGGTTCAATCTTGCGGTGTCCTTTCCCGGTAACAATAAGGGCAGCAAGGCACGTATTGTATTGTTGCCATCGAGGATAACAAGATGGGTTTTTCTTCATATTGCATGAGTCTATCCCTCTACATCATGTCATCTTGCTTAAGGCGTTACTCTGTTTTTAACATAATACTCTAGATGCATGCTGGATAGCGGTCGATGAGTGGAGTAATAGTAGTAGATATAGGCAGGAGTCAGTCTACTTGTCTTGGACGTGATGCCTACATACATGATCATACCTAGATATTCTCATAACTATGCTCAATTCTGTCAATTTCTCAACAGTAATTTGTTCACCCACCGTAGAATACTTATGCTCTTGAGAGAAGCCACTAGTGAAACCTATGGCCCCCGGGTCTATCTTTATCATATTGATCTCCTACTACTTAGTTATTTCCTTTCCTATTTACTTTGCCTTTATTTTACTTTGCATCTTTATCACAAAAATACCAAAAATATTATCTTATCATATCTATCAGATCTCGCTCTCGTAAGTGGCCCTATAGGGATTGACAACCCCTATTTGTGTTGGTTGCAAGGATTTATTTGTTTTGTGCAGGTGCGAGGGACTCGGGCATAGCCTCCTACTGGATTGATACCTTGGTTCTCAAAAATAGAGGGAAATACTTATGCTACTTTGCTCCATCATCCCTTCCTCTTCGGGGAAAACCAACACAGTGCTCAAGAGGTAGCAAGTACCATGATTTCAGATCGAAACCTATTATGTTTTCATGAATGTATGTGAGTTCTTGATCCTATCTTGCAAGTCTATAGTCACCTACTATGTGTTATGATCCGGCAACCCCGAAGTGACAATAATCGGGACCACTCCCGGTGATGACCATAGTTTGAGGAGTTCATGTATTCACTATGTGTTAATGCTTTGGTCCGGTACTCTATTAAAAGGAGGCCTTAATATCCCTTAGTTTCCATTAGGACCCCGCTGCCACGGGAGGGTAGGACAATAGATGTCATGCAAGTTCTTTTCCATAAGCACGTATGACTAAATCCGGAATACATGCCTACACTACATTGATGAATTGGAGCTAGTTCTGTGTCACCCTATGTTATGACTGTTACATGATGAACCACATCCGGCATAATTCTCCATCACTGATCCATTGCCTACATGCTTTCCATATATTGTTATTCGCCTAGTTACTTTTCCGTTGCTATTGTTATCATCACTCAAAATACCAAAAATATTACTTTTGCTACCGTTACTTTTTCTATCGTTGCCACTACTATCATATTACTTTGCTACTAAACACTTTGCTGCAGATATTAAGTTTCTAGGTGTGGTTGAATTGACAACTCAGCTGCTAATACTTGAGAATATTCTTTGGCTCCCCTTGTGTCGAATCAATAAATTTGGGTTGATTACTCTACCCTCGAAAACTGTTGCGATCCCCTATACTTGTGGGCCCTGTTCAAGAATTCATCCGATTAACCAGTTAACTTGCCGATTAATCCCTATTCATAGGGTCACCAAGTAGCCGATAAACCGATAAATCGTCCGATTAATTGATTAAATGGTCGATTAACTTGCCGATTAGCCTATTAATCCCCTACTCGCCAGCCAACCGAGCAACTACGAGTTAACGATTTCCTCAACAATGCTTGTGGGTTATCATCTGTTTTCTGAATTATCCTTGCAATAAAAAATACCCCGAAAATAAAAAGTTCTCCAAATGCCCTGAAAATGAAATATGATTTTTTTTCAAGAATATTTGAGGATTTTAGGCATTGAGAACACAGCAGGGGGCATCCATGTGCCCACGAGGGTGGAGGGCGCGCCCACCCCTTGGGCGCGCCCCCTGCCTCGTGGACCCCACGTGGGTCCCCTCCACTTATCCTTGCACCCACACACTTCATCTTGCTCCAGAAAAAATCACTCATTAGCTCAAACCCGATTTCTTCCTTATCTTGCTGCCATTTTCGATCTCCTTGCTCAAAGCTCCATTCACAAAACTGCTTTGGGGTATTGTTCTTTGGTATGTGACTCCTCCAATGGTCCAATTAGTTTTTGTTGTAATGCTTTTTTTGCAAATTTTTGCTTCTTAGGTGACCCTGTTCTTGAGCTTGCATGTCAAATTTATGTGGTCAAAAAGTTGTTTTAATGCATGATATAGCCTCTAGGCACTTGTAGGAGTAGTTGTTATCAATTTTGTTGAGTCTGGTTCACTTTTATTTTGAGTCACTAAAAATTTTCAGAAAAAGATGAAGAGATTCTTGAGGGGCTCATCGAGCCGAAGCTCTAAGGATAAGCAAAGTGAAGAGAATAAGAAGCCCAAGTATAATCTCCCTCGTATTGCGGAGGTCCGGCCGTGTGAATGGCCTTGTGATGAGTTCTTGAAAGAGGCCGAGATTTATGAAGATTTTTATTATTTGGCTGAGAATGCAGGCCTCCCCGACTTCCTCCATGACCAGCGGGAACAATATCTCTTACTCACCAAATTTTTTGTGCAAAAATTTCATTTCCATGCTAGGAGATCACCACCTTCGGTGGAATTTTGTTTATATGATGAGCATAAGGAGATGTCACTTTATGATTTTTGCCGGGTTTGTAGGATACCCTTTGAGGGCAGCATAGAGGAGCCACATCGTAATGATGTGGAGGGATTTATTGATGCAATTGTTGTAGGGGAAACGAGGAAAGTTGCCGATGCAAGAATCACTAGCATAAATTGTCCTGTTCTACGTTACTTTGCAATATTTGCTAGTAGATGCTTAATTGGTCGCGGGAACTGTGGAAATCTTAGTGGCCCTGATATTTTTATTTTGCGCCATGCTTTGTTTCGTGATACCACTTTAAATTTAGGCGATGTTGTTGCTAAATGGTTAAATCCGAACCGTACAAAGGGTCCCGTCTTGGGAGGCACCTTCGCCTCGCGCCTTGCTACACACTTTAACATACCTATTAGGCATTATGAGAAAGAGGAGAAACTGCTGCCTCATATTTTGCTAGATTATAAGAGCATGGTAGCACATGATTTTATTGTTAAGCATAAGAAGAAGATGCTTAACTATAGACTGATATTCGATAAGAAACACTTTGAGACTATTACCTTGCATGCTCCTTCTTTGTTCAACATATTTTCAGGCACGTACCTTGTTTTGCCGGAGGCCGTTCAGGCATACCAGAGTCTGACATCAGCTCCAGAGCCGGAGCCACAATCTGATCCTCACTGTCAGCCTGTTTATCAGTGGGATCCGGAGGAGATCGCCAACCAGTGGCACCTCGAAGACCCTCCTCAGTACACCGGAGAGGGCAGTTTTGATCCATGGGCATAGACCAACTTTGGCCAAAAGCCTAAGCTTGGGGCAGTACGTATTTCTCACCGACATTACATTCATGTTCACACACTCATGCCAGTTGTCGGTGCTCATACTTTTTCATTGTATAATCCATGCTAGTTTATTTTCTTTTTAAGCTTTCTTCTTGTGTGTTTGGAAAACCTTAAGAAAAAACAAAAACAAGTAGTTGTAGCTTTTAGCTAGTTTACTTTCCATGCCTGTAGTGGTAGTAATTAAAAAGAAAACCCAAAAAGATTTCTCATTCTTATTTTGCTTGTTGGGAGCTTTCCTGTGTAAATAGTTTTGTTTCTTTTCTTTGGGGGTCGAGAGGAGAAGACCATGATGAAAATGTTGAGTGGCTCTCATATGCATCATTGTTGATCTAACAAAGAGCCCATATTACCTTGTCTTCTCCCATGTATTGAATGCTTGCAGATTCCAACTTAGTCCAATGCACGCGCACTATTATTATTATCCACACTATTTGGTTGTGCAAGTGAAAGGCAATAATGACGATATATGATGAACTGATTGAGATGAGAAAAGCTGGTATGAACTCGACGTCTCTTGCTTTTGTAAAAAGGATTAGTTCATCGTTCCTGATTCAGCCTATTATGAATGAAACATGTTTGCAATGACAATTAGAGATTATAGTTGCTTATGCCATGCTTAATTTTCTAGGAGTTTATAATGGTTTACCTTGCGTGCCAACATGCTATTAAAATAGTTGTGATGTGGTATGATAGGGTGGCATCCTCCTTTGAACGATTCGAGTGGCTTGACTTGGCACATGTTCACGCATGTAGTTGAAACAAAATCAACATAGCCTCCATGATATTTATGTTCATGGTGAATTATATCCTACTCATGCTTGCATTCAGCGTTGATTAATTTTAATGCATGTTCATGACTGTTGTCGCTCTTTAGCGGGTCGCTTCCCAGTCTCTTTCTAGCCTTCACTTGTACTAAGCAGGAATACTGCTTGTGCATCCAACTCCATAAACCCCAAAAGTTATT
This sequence comes from Triticum dicoccoides, assembly GCF_002162155.2. Lineage (NCBI taxonomy): Eukaryota > Viridiplantae > Streptophyta > Magnoliopsida > Poales > Poaceae > Triticum > Triticum dicoccoides. The sequence goes on along the minus strand of NC_041386.1, from coordinate 494,218,134 downwards.
CCATATGAGTCCACCATACCTTCCTATATGCGGTATCTACCTGCCATTCCAAGTAAATTTATATTTGCCAACCTATAAACCTTCAAATAAACATTCTGTTTTGTATGCTCGAATAGCTCATATATCAACTAGGGTTGTCTGTATCTTCCATGCTAGGCGGGTTATTCTCAAGAGGAGTGGACTCCGCTCCTCACTCACGAGAAAATGGCTGGTCATCGGGATGCCCGGTCCCATGCTCAAATCAAATCAAAATAATTGCAAACAAAACTCCCCCAGGATTGTTGTTAGTTGGAGGCACCCATTATTTCAGGCAAGCCATGGATTGATGCTTGTTGGTGGTGGGGGAGTATAAACTTTACCGTTCTGCTTGGGAACCGCCTATAATGTATGTAGCATGGAAGATATCGAGATCTCTCTGTTGTTATGTTGACAATGAAAGGATACCGCTCAAAATATTACTCACCTCTATTTCAAAATCGAGCTCTGGCACCTCTACAAATCCCTGCTTCCCTCTGTGAAGGGCTTATCCATTTACTTTTATGTTGAGTCATCATCCTCTTATTAAAAACACCAGTTGGAGATCATCGTTGTCATTTGCATGTATTATTGTTAGTTTACATTGAGTATGACTTGACTGGATCTCTTTTACCATGAATTACAATGTCTAGTCAGTCCTTGATCTTCAGGGGTGCTCTGCATTTATGTTTTGCGGTTTCAGAAATGGCTAGCGAGATACCATCTTGTTATATCATATTATGATTGTTTTGAGAAAGTGTTGTCATCCGAGATTTATTATTATTGCTCGCTAGTTGATTATGCCATTGATATGAGTAAACATGAGACCTAAATGTTATTGTGAATATGGTTAGTTCATAATCTTTGCTGAAAACTTGAATGCTGGCTTTACATATTTACAACAACAAGAGCAAACAGAGTTTGTAAAAGTTTTCTTTATCACTTTCACTTTTTCAACTGAATTGCTTGAGGACAAGCAAAGGTTTAACCTTGGGGGAGTTGATACGTCTCCATCGTATCTGCTTTTCCAAACACTTTTGCCCTTGTTTTAGACTCTAACTTGCATGATTTGAATGGAACTAACCCGAACTGGCGCTGTTTTCAGCAGAATTGTCATGGTGTTATTTTTGTGCAGAAATAAAAGTTCTTGGAATGACCTGAAAATCAACGGAGATTATTTTTAGAATATATAAAAAATACTGGCGAAAGAATCAAGGCCAGCGGCCCCACACCCTGTCCAGGAGGGTGGGGGCACGCCTACTCCCCTGGGCGCGCCCCCTGCCTCATGGGCCCCCTGGTGCTCCTCTGACCTCAACTCCAACTCTATATATTCGTGTTCAGGGAGAAAAAAAGGGAGAAGGATTCATCACGTTTTACGATACGGAGCCGCCGCCAAGCCCTAAACTCTCCTGGGAGGGCTGATCTGGAGTCCGTTCGAGGCTCCGGAGAGGGGAATCTGTCGCCATCGTCATCATCAACCTTCCTTCATCACCAATTTCATGATGCTCACCGCCGTTCGTGAGTAATTCCATCGTAGGCTTTCTGGACGGAGATGGGTTGGATGAGATTTATCATGTAATCGAGTTAGTTTTGTTAGGGTTTGATCCCTAGTATCCACTATGTTCTGAGATTGATTTTTCTATGACTTTGCTATGCTTAATGCTTGTCACTAGGGCCCGAGTGTCATGATTTCATATTTGAAACTATTATGTTTTCATGAATATATGTGAGTTTTTGATACTATCTTGCAAGTCTATAGTCACCTATTATGTGTTATGATCCGTTAACCCCGAAGTGACAATAATCGGGATACTTACCGGTGATGACCGTAGTATGAGGAGTTCCTGTATTCACTATGTGTTAATGCTTTGGTTCGGTACTCTATTAAAAGGAGGCCTTAATATCCCTTAGTTTCCAATAGGACCCCGCTGCCACGGGAGGGTAGGACAAAAGATGTCATGCAAGTTCTTTTCCATAAGCACGTATGACTATATTCGGAATACATGCCTACATTATATTGATGAACTGGAGCTAGTTCTGTGTCACCCTATGTTATGACTGTTGCATGATTGATCGCATCTGACATAATTATCCATCACTGATCCATTGCCTACGAGCTTTTCATATATTGTTCTTCGCTTATTTACTTTTTCGTTGCTACTTTTACAATCACTATAAAACCAAAACTGCTACCATTACCACTACTATCATATTAGCTTGCTACTAAATACTTTGTTGCAGATATTAAGTTTCCAGGTGTGGTTGAATTGAAAACTCAGCTGCTAATACTTGAGAATATTCTTTGGCTCCCCTTGTGTCGAATCAATAAATTTGGATTGAATACTCTACCCTAGAAAACTATTGCGATCCCCTATACTTGTGGGCTATCAGCATCACATGTATAATACGACTCATAGCATAACTTGACCACTAGCATCAACAATAGATACCATGCAAGAACATAGCAAGAACACTACCAAGTAAGCATGTAACCAACTAGATGCAAAGGAACATGCAATACCACGGTTCTGGATAACCGATAATAGTCTTGCACCAAAGAACATGACCAACCCAACACGTACTACTAGCATGAACATATGAAAGTAATACTAGCAAGTAGAACATGATAACCAGGTGCATATGAACATAGCATGAAAGTAAACACAAATCCATATCATAATCGAATCAATGATAGCAGCAGCAAAACAAACAGAGAGTTACTAAAGGTTCAAGTTGAAAACCAATGCTACTGCATGGCTGTCTTGCAAATGGTGGTTGTGGCTTGCCTGGGGGTGACGGAGACTCCGGGAAGAAGTGTGGTGAAGCCGCGGAGCAAAACGCCGGACGGTTCTCTCTCAAAGGGGGCTGATTTGAAGCAAGGGCAAAATGGTCATTTTCACTGTGGGACCACCTAGTGAAAATGTTACCAAAAGATAGAGATCGACAAGACGAAGAAGTGAGCACTGGTTTCACCTTGATCGGAGTTACGGTTGCGGAGTTATAAGGTGATGAAGATCATGGACTAATCTGTAAAACTTATATTCATAGAGAGGCCCCTAGCGGCTGAGACAGAAAACACCTTGTCTAAGAATACAATTTTAGAATAGAGGAAACAACTTTCGAGCCGCAGTAGAAGGAAATACGCTTTTAGCGTGTTGAAAGCGCATTCTGGGAAATGCGACTCCACTTACGTGATGTGGCGAGGCGGGGTCAACGCGCAGCCGTTGACAAGTGGGGTTGGGAGGCGATGCGGGTTCCACCTGGCTCCTTTCTGCCTCCTCCTCCCGTTTCTCTCGATCGGGGGCAGAGGAGGGGAAGGGGAGGCCATGGCCAGCGATGGAGCGGGCCACCTCAGCGATCTCCGGCCAAGTGGAGACCACTAGCGAGCTCGTGGCGGTGCGTCGCTCCCGTTCAGGACAAGCACGGGCGCCGAGAAGAAGCAACGGGGCGGCAACGACTCGCGGGGATAGAGGACATGGCCGAGGGCATTTGAGCTTGGGGCGAGAGGCTCCGGTCCTCCGGGGATGAGTTGAGGGGGTGGGGAGGATCGCCGGAGTGTGGGGGAGCTAGTAGTGGTGGAATGAGGAGGAGGGGAGGCTGGCGTCGTGGCAATTTAGGTGGCGGCCGGAAGCGAGGTTTCAGCCCTGGATGGGGAAGGAGGGGCTCTGGAGCTCATTGGAGTAGCTAGGCGGGGTCTTGAGAAGGAGAGGGAGTGGTTTGTGAGCTCGGGGACGCTCGAGGCGGACTATAAATAAGCGCGGGACGAGGGCACCCGCACCGGTTGCTGTCGGGCGAGTCCATTCACGGCTCTACCACGCTCTTGATCTTGGGGAGGGCACGTGATCACGACGAGGAGGAACTGGACGAGCTACAGAAGGTCATGGTGCGGCCGGCGCCAAGGGGAGCAGAGGAAGAGGTCGGGCGCCATTAATACGCTGTCGGCTACAGAGCTCCCGTGGGTGGGCGGCGACGAGCGCCGGCAAGGAGGCTTCTGGAGGGGGAGAGGAGTCCGGGGGGAAGAGGAAGACGAGGGCAATCTGCTGGACATGGCCGGTTGCGTGAGAGCGATGACAGGAGGAGGGGCCCGAGCAAAACACTACCCAGCTCACGGCCATGGCATGCCAGGGCAGTGGTCACCGCGTGACCCTGGGCATTCAATGCTCACTGGTGCCCGAATTGGTGTCTAGCAGAAAGTCCCTGGTGCCCTTAGTTACAATGAAGGAAGAAAAGATCCTGGGGGCAAAGAAGAGATTTGCAGATGGCCACAAATGAGAGCAACAACAAGGTGTTTATTGCCTTCCATGGTTCACATGAGAGGAGTTAGACTCTGAGATTTGGCACAACATTATTAATCACTAAGGTGATGCTGATTACCAAAATCAGACTAAGAGGAGAGGTTTAGACGAGGGTTGCTATAGAAAGTGCAAAACTGACCAGATTAGGACATTAGGAAGCTGCACTCACATACTTGATTGTCATGAGCTGAAATTTGGCATAGATGGGTTATATGATTATATGAAGCTTTCATAAAAGTTTCATGCCATTTGGAAATACCAAAGTGGCACTTGTTTCACAAAGCTTTATTTTGGACAGAAACTTGGAAAATTTGCATAGGGCAATTGGATTAATTAATTGAGCTAAAACTTGGTGGAGAGAGTTTATATGGATGGGAGCATGTCCTGGTAAATTCTCAGCTTAATTGGAGCAATATAAAATATAGTTTCTTCACAAAGTGAAAAGCTGACTAGAAACCAAGATTTAGGTCTGGGCTCAGATAGAATGGTTATATGACCTCAAATTTGGTGGATAGTCATGATTTGATCATATGAAGGACCTTGCAAATTTTCAACTCATTTGGATATTCCTAGCTAGTACTTCCTTCACAACCACTTCCCCCAGACATGAACTTTGAAAAATTTCTCAAGAATATTTACTAGGCAAATTGAGTTGAATTTTGGCATGGCGCAATAATATGGACAGTAAAAGATGTCCAAAAAGTTTGGGATCAATCAAGCAAAGATAAATGACGCTTCCTTCTCAAACCACCACTTAGGGCAGAATCAGAAAAGGAATATTTGTGAATTATCTTTGATGAGTCCAAGGAAGGATTTTGACATATTTGAGGAAGATATGACCCAAACAAATTATGAGAATCATTTGGGAATTTTGGGAGTGACAGAAATATAGGTTGCTTCACAACCTAGGGATTAAAGGGTTATTCCTTTTATAAGAAAGGAATATTCCCAACAAAAGAATATTGGGATTAGGTCAAGGATGAAAATGACATGATATTGGGTTGATGATGAGGATGACAAGCCACTATAAAACCTAGGAATACATGATCTTCCCAAGTTTCAAAACCACATAGCCATAGAAAATCAAATCAAATCAAGAAATCCAAGAAAATCAAAGGAAAGAGAAAAGGGCAAAATCCAAGGTGTTACAACTCACAATCACAAAAGATTTCTAGGATAGTATATTTATATGTGAATCTTCTCTTCCCTTATTAATTCTTTCATGAGTTGCGTCATTGACTAATGCTATGTTTGTCAATCTCTAATAAAATTTTCTGCTTATACTGTTCCTTATGTGGTGCCATCACCTACCATAGGATTAGTATATAATCTTTTCTTTATTTAGTTCCTTTCTTTTATTTGTTTCCTTTCTTATTTCTTTTCCTTTATTTTCAACATGAAAGTAAAGAAAGCAAAAACTCATACTAACTTTATTATATAACTTGCACACAATTACAAGGATAGATCACTAAGCAAACTCTCAAAGAAGATAGGATCGAACTAAACTTTTATTCATCTAAAGCAAAAGGATTGAACTAAAATAAGTAAAAGCAAAAAGATACTGGGATGATACGATACTGGGGCACCTCCCCCAAGCTTGGCAGAAGCCAAGGGGAGTGCCCATACCCGATACTCAGTTCTCTTTTCGTGGTGAAGATGGTGATAGTGGTGACAATTGTGCCTTCAACTTTTTCATATTGTAGTTGAGGAGAGAAATTTCCTCTTTTAAGTCATTGACCTCCAACTCTAGCTTCAAGATCTTTTCACACAAATCTCCTTTGCTTTTCTGCCGAAAATGAGAAGGAATAGATCGATTATTAGACCGGTTAGTTCTCTAAGGGAGACTGGATTTCTTGAACTCTATGTGCATATCCCTAGGTTGAGGTAGAGGAACATCCTCCTACTCCGAGCTTGAATCATCAACCCTCATCAAGTGAGCATCCACCTCGTCATCCGTAGTTCGACCATAGGGAGATAGGTCCCCATAGGTATTAGGGTCAACAATGAGATGTGAGACATAGCTCTCAGTGTCGGAGTCTTGGGACGACATATTTTTCAAAACTATGCAGGAAACAACAAGAAAAGAGAACAGAAGATTTCTCCGTGATACGATGATCAACATGTTCGGGAAGTATATATAGATTTTTTTATCTTGGAGGACAAGTATATGATAGAAAAACGGGTGTGCCAAGCAAGCCTGGCGCCCGGGTGGGTTGTGCCCACCAAGCGACGCTTCCTGGAAGTTTCTTTATTCCAAAAATTCTTAAGTATTCCAAAACTGATAAAAAGATATTTTTGCGGTTTTTTTGGAGTATGTTTACTTATCGTATCACGTACCTCCTTATTTTCACAATTTTGGAGTGTTCAGGAAGGACTCTTTTATGTGCTCTTCCGGTTCAAAGTTTGGATAATATTACTTTCAACATTAATGGGTGTACCTGAGATATAATGCTTTATTCGTTGCCCATTGACAACCTTCGGGTTAGTACCTTCGGAATTATTTATTTTGATGGCTCCGGACTGGTAAACCTCCTCAATGACGTATGGGCCTTCCCATTTTTAGAGGAGCTTTCCCGCAAAGAATCTGAAACGGGAATTGTACAAAAGAACACATTCTCTGACTTTAAACTCATGCTTTTGAATTCTTTTGTCATGCCATCTTTTAACTTTTTCTTTAAATAATTTTGCATTTTCATAAGCTTGGGTTCTCCATTCATCTAGTGAGCTAATATAAAATAACCTATTTTCACCTGCAAGTTTGAAATCATAATTGAGTTCTTTGATTGCCCAATATGCTTAATGCTCTAACTCAAGAGGAAAATGACATGCTTTTCCATAAACCATTTTATAAGGAGACATACCCATAGGATTTTTATATGCCGTTCTATAAGCCCAAAGTGCATCATCTAATTTCTTAGACCAATTCTTCATGGACATATTAACAGTCTTTTGCAAAATTAATTTTATTTCTCTATTGCTAAGTTCCACTTGACCACTAGATTGAGGATGATAAGTTGATGCAATTCTATGGTTAACATCATACTTGGCAAGCATTTTAAGGAAAGCACCATGAATAAAGTGTGAACCACCATCATTCATTAAATATCTAGGGACTCCAAACCTTGGGAAAATAACTTCCTTAAGCATCATAATAGAGGTGTTGTGATCAGCACTATTGGTTGCAATAGCTTCTACCCATTTAGTAACATAATCAACAGCAACCAAAATATGTGTATACCCATTAGAGGAAGGAAAAGGTCCCATGTAACCAAATCCCCAAACATCAAATGGTTCGACAGCAAGTCAATAATTCATAGGCATTTCTTGACGCTTACCGATATTACCTATTCTTTGGCATTCATCACAAGATAAGACGAACTTACGGGCATCCTTGAAGAGAGTAGGCCAATAAAATCCAGATTGCAATACCTTGTGAGCAGTTCTATCTCCAGCATGATGCCCTCCATAAGCTTCGGAGTGACATTTCCGTAGGATTTGTCCCTGTTCATGCTCAGGTACACAACGTCTAATAATACCATCTACTCCTTCTTTATAAAGATGTGGGTCATCCCAAAAGTAATGTCTTAAATCATAGAAGAATTTTTTCTTTTGTTGTTATGTAAAGCTATGTGATAAATATTTTAGCAACAATGTAATTAGCATAATCAACATACCAAGGAGTACCATGAGAAACATTTATTGCAGCTAACTGCTCATCAGGAAAGCCATCATCAATAGGTAGTGGGTCATCAAGCACATTTTCAAGCCTAGATAAATTATCAGCTACTGGGTTCTCAGCTCCTTTTCTACCAATGATATGTAAATCAAATTCTTGTAACAATAGAAACCAACGAATAAGTCTAGGTTTAGCATCTTTCTTATCCATAAGATATTTAATAGCAGCATGGTCTGTGTGAACATTTACTTTGGAATCAACAATATAAGGTCTAAATTTATCACAAGCAAACACCACTGCTAAGAATTCTTTTTCAGTAGTAGCATAATTTCTTTGAGCACTATCTAGAGTTTCACTAGAATAATGAATAACATTAAGTTTCTTATCAACTCTTTGTCCTAGAACAGCACCAACAACATAATCACTAGCATCACACATAATTTCAAAAGGAAAGTTCCAATCAGATGGTTGAACAATAGGTGCAGAAATTAAGTCTTTCTAAAGTGTTTCAAAGGCTTCTAAACAATCATCATCATAAACAAAAGGAATATCCTTCTGCAAGAGACTAGTAAGAGGCCTAGAATTTTTTGAAAAGTCTTTGATAAATCTCCTATAGAAACCAGCATGACCTAAGAAACTACGAATACCTTTTATATCTTTAGGACATGGAATTTTCTCAATTGCATCAACCTTAGCTTTATCCACTTCAATACCTCTTTCAGAAATTTTATGACCCAAGACAATGCCTTCATTAACCATAAAGTGGCACTTCTCCCAATTCAAGACAAGATTTGTTTGTTCACATCTCTGCAAAACTCGATCAAGATTGCTTAAACAATCATCAAAAGACTTCCCATAAACAGAAAAGTCATCCATGAAAACCTCAACAATCTTTTCACAAAATTCATAGAATATAGCAGTTATACATCTTTGAAAGGTAGCATGTGCATTACATAAACTAAAAGGCATACGTCTGTAAGCATAAGTTCCAAAGGGACAAGTAAAAGTAGTTTTTTCTTGATCAGGTTGAGAAACAGGTACTTGTGAAAAACCAGAATATCCATCAAGGAAGCAAAAGTGTGTGTGCTTAGATAATATTTCAAGCATTTGATCAATAAAAGGAAAAGGGTAATGATCTTTTCTAGTTGCTTTGTTTAATTTTCTAAAATCAATTACCATTCTATAACCTGTAACAATTCTTTGTGGAATAAGTTCATTCTTATCATTAGGAACAACAGTTATACCTACTTTCTTAGGAACACAATGAACAGGGCTTACCCATCTACTATCAGCTATGGGATAGATTATACCTGCTTCCAGAAGTTTTAATATTTCCGTTCTTACCACTTCATTCATCTTCGGATTTAACCGACGTTGATGATCAACAATGGGTTTAGCATCAGGTTCCATATTAATTTTGTGTTGGCATAGAGTGGGACTAATGCCCTTTAAATCATCAAGAGTATATCCATTAGCAGCTTGGTGCTTCCTCAGAACTTTCAATAATCTTTCTTCTTCATGTTCTGAAAGGTTAGCACTAATAATAACCGGATATATCTTCTTTTCATCAAGATAAGCATATTTCAAAGTGTCTGGCAATTGTTTTAATTCAAACACAGGATCACCTTTAGGTGGAGGATGATCTCCTAGAGTTTCAATAGGTAAATTGTGTTTAAGCAAAGGATGGTGTTCAAAGAAAGTTTTATCTATTTCATTTCTTTCGTGCATATGAAAATCATTGTCATGGTCTAGGAAATATTGTTCTAAGGGATCAGTAGGTGGTACAACAATAGAAGCAAGACCAATTAATTCATCCTTACTAGGCATTTCTTTTTCATGAAGGTTTCTACTAAACTTGGAAAAATTAAACTCATGAGACTCATTACCAAAACTAACACCGACAGTTTGTTTCTCACAATCTATCTTAGCATTAACGGTGTTCAAGAAAGGTCTACCAAATATAATGGGACAAAAGTCATCTTGTGGGGAACCAAGAACAAGAAAATCGGTAGGGTATTTTATTTTCCCACACAAGACTTCAACATCTCTAACAATCCAAATTGGTGATGTTGTGTCTCTATTAGCTAGTTTAATAGTAACATCTATTTCTTCTATCTCTGCGGGTGCTATGTCTTTCATAATTACGTGATATAAGGTATAAGGAATAGCACTCACACTAGCACCTATGTCACATAAACCATGATAACATTGATCTCCTATTTTAACTGGGATGACAGGCATGCCAACAATAGGTCTATGTTTATCTTTCTTATCAGGTTTGGCAATTCTAGCAGCTTCTTCATAGAAGTAAATAACATGCCCATCCATATCTTCTTCCAAGAGATCTTTAACCATAGCAATACTAGGTTCTAATTTAATTTGCTCATCAGGTTTAGGTGTTATAATATAGCTTTTGTTAACCATAGATGAAACTCTAGCATGTTCCTTTATCCTAACAGGGAAAGGTGGTTTCTCTATATAAGCAGAAGGAACAACTGGATCAACATTATAAAGTATAGTTTCTTCTTTAACTGGTAAAGGTTCTTTGATTTCTTGTTTAATAGGTGGGTGATATTTAAACTACTTCTCTTTAGGGAGTTCAACATGAGTAGCAAATGATTCACAAAAGGAGGCTACTATCTCAGAGTCAAGTCCATATTTAGTGCTAAACTTTTGAAAAGCTTCAGTATCCATAAAAGATTCAACACAATCATACTCAAGTTTAATACCTGACTCTTTACCTTTGTCGAGTTCCTGATCTTCAGAGTTGCATTTAGTTCTTTCCAAAAGATCCCACTAGAATTCAATAGTCTTCTTCATAAAAGAACCAGCACAAGAAGTATCAAGCATGGTTTGATCATTACGAGAAACCCGAGCATAAGAATTCTGGATAATAATTTCTCTTGAGAGCTCATGATTGGGGCATGAATATAACATTGACTTAAGCCTCCCCCAAGCTAGATCAATACTTTCTCCTTCATGAGGCCAAAAATTATATATATAATTCCGATCACGATGAACTAGATGCATAGGAATTTTTTTGGTGGAATTCAAATTTCAGACGATTCCAATTCCATGATCCAATATCATTGCATAGCCCATACCATGCCAATGCTTTTACCTTCAAATATAAAGGAAAACCTTCTTCATAACTTTATCTTCGGGTAAACCTGCAAGCTTAAACAATACACAAATTTGTTCTACATATATCAAGTGCATATCATAAGGATTAGCTAGCAGTTGTTCTATCATACCCGAAGGAATTTCATATTCAATATTTTCAGTAGGTGAAGTAGGTTGAGGGGTAGTTAATTGTGGTTTCGGACGAGGTGAAGATACCCCGAACAAACCCCTCAAAGGATTGTTTTCCATAGTAACAAGTGACCATAAATTTCAGCACACTATATAAATGTTTCCTTACCAAAGGGACTTCACTCCCCAGCGACGGTGCTAGAAAATAGCCTTGATGACCCACAAGTATAGGGGATCAATTGTAGCTCTTTTCGATAAGTAAGAGTATCGAACCCAACGAGGAGCAAAAGGAAATTACAAGTAGTTTTCAGTAAGGTAATGTCTACAAGTGCTGAAATTGTAAGTAGCAAAGTAGTTTGATAGCAAGATAATTTGTAATGAGAAAGTAATGATAGTAGTAACAAAAGTGCGGCAAGGTAGCCCAATCCTTTTGAGGCAAAGGACAGGCCAAATCGGTCACTTATGATAAGCAAAGCGTTCTTGAGGGTACACGGGAATTTCATCTAGTCACTTTCATCATGTTGGTTTAATTTGTGTTCACTACTTTGATAATTTGATATGTGGGTGGACTGGTGCTTAGGCGATGTTCTTACTTGAACAAACCTCCTACTTATGATTAACCCTCCTGCAAACATTCGGAACTATGAGAAAAGTATTTAGAATAAATTCTAACCATAACATTAAACTTTTGGATCCAATTGGTCCCTTACGGGATAGCGCATAAACTGGGGTTTAAGCTTCTGTCACTCTCGCAACCCATCATCTAATTGCTACTCCACAATGCATTCCCTTTGGCCCAAATATGGTGAAGTGTCATGTAGTCGACGTTCACATGACACCACTAAGGGAATCACAACATACATACTATCAAAATATCGAACACATATCAAATTCACATGATTACTTATGATATGATCTCTCCAGTGACCTCAAGAACAAAGGTAACTACTCACAAATGATAAACATGCTCATGATCAGAGGAGTATTAAATAGCATATTGGATCTGAACATATAATCTTCCACCAAATAAACCATATAGTAATCAACTACAAGATGTAATCAACACTACTAGTCACCCACAAGTACCAATCTATAGTTCCGGTAACAAGATTGAACACAAGAGATGAACTAGGGTTTGAGAGGAGATGGTGCTTTTGAAGATGTTGATGGATATTTCTCTCCCCAAGATGGGAGAGTTATTGGTGATGATGATGACAATGATTTCCACCTCCGGGAGGGAAGTTCCCCTGGTGGAATCGCTCCGCCGGAGGGCAAAAGTGCTCCTGCCCAAGTTCCGCCTCGAGACGGCGGCGCTCCGTCCCGAAGGTCCCCCTTATTTTTTCTAGGTCAAAATGACTTATATACCAAAAGACGAGCACCAGAGGTGGGCCGAGAAGGGCACAACCCACCAGGATGCGCCTGGGCTCCCTGGCGCGCCCAGGTGGGTTGTGCCCACCTGGTGGGCTGATACGTCTCCAATGTATCTATAAGTTTTGATTGTTCCATGCTATTATATTATCTATTTTGGATGTTTAATGGGATTTAATATACCTTTTTATATTATTTTTGGGACTAACCTATTAACCGAAAGCCCAGTGCAAATTGCTATTTTTTCGCCTATTTCAGTGTTTCGCAGAAAAGGAATATCAAACGGAATCCAAACGGAATGAAACCTTCGAGGATCTTTTTTGGAACAAACATGATCCAGGAGACTTGGAGTGGACGTCAAAGAAGCAGCGAGGGAGCCACGAGGCAGGAGGGCGCAACCCCCACCCTCGTGGGCCCCTCGCAGCTCCACCGACCTATTTCTTTCGCCTATATATACTCTAATACCCTAAAACCTTTGGGGAGAGCAACGAAACACCTTTTCCACTGCCGCAACCTTCTGTACCCGTGAGATCCCATCTTGGGGCCTTTTCTGGCGCTCCGCCGAAGGGTGATTCGATCATGGAGGGCTTCTACATCAACACCATAACCTCTCCGATGATGTGTGAGTAGTTTACCACAGGCCTTCGGGGCTATAGTTATTAGCTAGATGGCTTCTTCTCTATCTTTGGATCTCAATACAAAGTTCTCCTCGATCTTCTTGGAGATCTATTCGATCTAACTCTTTTCGCGGTGTGTTTGCCGAGATCCGATGAATTGTGGGTTTATGACTTGATTATTTTGAATATTATTTGATTCTTCTCTGAATTCTTATATGCATGATTTGATATCTTTGCAAGTCTCTTGGAGATCTATTCGATGTAATTCTTTTTGCGGTGTGTTTGTCGAGATCCGATGAATTGTGGGTTTATGATCAAGATTATCTATGAACAATATTTGATTCTTCTCTGAAATCTTTTATGCATGATTTAATATCTTTGCAAGTCTCTTTGAATTATCAATTTGGTTTGGCCTACTAGATTCATCTTTCTTGCAATGGGACAAGTGCTTAGCTTTGGGTTCAATCTTGCGGTGTCCTTTCCCAGTGACATCAGGGGCAGCAAGCCATGTATTGTATTGTTGCCATCGAAGATAAAAAGATGGGGTTTATATCATATTGCTTGAGTTTATCCCTCTACATCATGTCATCTTTCCTAAAGCGTTACTCCATTCTTATGAACGTAATACTCTAGATGCATGCTAGATAGCGATCGATGTGTGGAGTAATAGTAGTAGATGCAGAATCGTTTCGGTCTACTTGTCACGGACATGATCCCTATATTCATGATCATTGCCTTAGATATCATTATAACTATGCGTTTTTCTATCAATTTCTCGGCAGTAATTTGTTCACCCACCATAGTACTTGCTACCTTGAGAGAAGCCACTAGTGAAACCTATGGCCCCCGGGTCTACTTTATATCATATAAGTTTCCAATATACATTTCTAGTTTACTATTTATTTTGCAATCTTTATTTTCCAATCTGTACAACAAAAATACCAAAAATATTTATCTTATTATCGTTATCAGATCTCACTTTCGTAAGTGACCATGAAGGGATTGACAACCCCTTTATCGCGTTGGTTGCAAGGTTCTTGTTTGTTTGTGCAGGTACTAGGCGACTTGCGTGTAGTCTCCTACTGGATTGATACCTTGGTTCTCAAAAACTGAGGGAAATGCTTACGCTACTTTGCTGCATCACCCTTTTCCTCTTCAAGGGAAAACCAACGCATGCTCAAGCGGTAGCATGGGCCCGCTCTGGTTTTGCTCCAATAATTCTTAAATAATCCATAAAAAATCTCTGTGAAGTTTCAGCTTGTTTGGAGTTGTGCAGAATAGGTGGCCTGACGTAACTTTTTCAGGTCCAGATTTCCAGCTGTCAGAATTCTCCCTCTTGGTGTGTACCTTGCAAATTATGAGAGAAAAGGCATAAGAATTACTCTAAAAAGCATTATTATGGATAAAAACATTATAAATAACAGTAAGAAAACATGATGCAAAATGGACGTATCAGGCATTTGCTCGATAACTGAAAAAATGCTCACTCCAACCAACCTAACAACCAAATACAGATAAACAAGGCATCTACTCACTATAAACAACCAAATATAGCCATTCGTGAAACTGAAGTGAACAATTCATACTTAAACACCACATAGCCCTATTGAACAATACATTTTTGCATAACTGAAATAATTAAACACGACACAGTTAAAGCACCGCACGGAAAATGCTACTACAACAAAGGGTACGGGTTGGCAAGCTAGAAAAGGTAAGATTTGCTGATAGAATGTTGCCTCACATTTCATGGACGGGATCCTTCCAGTTGGAAGAGCACAGACCCATGGTGTGTTCTCTGATGTCACAGATGGGCTGTTTCACCTTGGAAGAACCTTCGTGGGTGCCCTCCTCGTGGTTGTGGTCGATGAGATCTGACTTGGCAATTGAGGATCCCAAGCCGCCGCTATAGAACGGGTCCTGCAGAAATGACAAAATGGGCTTGATGGCGTATAAAGCTCGCAAGTCCTTGACCGCTTGGTAGAGGAGATCAGCGGCAGGGCCATCGAAGAGATCGACGGCGGTTGAACCAGAGGGGTTGGGGATGGACCACTTAACATGTGACATGGCCCGCGTGAAGTCGTCGCTGTGGATGAGCTTGATGTCGTAGCCAGCTTTCCCGAGATACAGTAATACCCTAGCCCACTAACATGAAGCCTTTGGCATGGCAATGTAGTCAACATCTTCGCCGGCTTCCGCGGCGACGTGTTGCTCCGGGATCGACAGGTCGGGGCGAACGGCGGCCACCTTGCCAACGTCCGCCGGAGAGGCCATGATAAACCTCTTCTTGGCTGAACGCTCGTCGGGCTCCCTGGGATACGTGGTCGAGCTTAGGCTGCGACATTCTGGAGTAGGGGATGTGGATCTGACGAGGAGGGACACCGCATGCCTCATCTAAAAACTTAGGGGAGTGGGGCGACGGTATGGGAATCGCTGGGTAACCTGAACTTTATTATCTAAGCTAGGAGGAACAGGCAGACCGACAGGGGTTGGCGGCGGCGCCGGCGCCGGCCGCGAGCTAGGGCTCGAGGGGGGAGGGGGCGGGGGGACTATGGAGAGAAGGGCGTTTGAGGATAGTGCTGGAGGAGTGTGGGCGAAGGTTGAAGTGCAGCGGCTACTAAAATTTGGGTAAAAGAATTGATGCGGGGCGGGAGTGCCCAAGATCATGCATGGTCCAATGACAATATGCGTGTATGATAATAAGGAAAAGTGGCGTGGAACCGCCGATTTTTGCAATGCTCAAGGCGGGTAGTTTGCTTTTATATTTCTAGCTAGCTGGTCTATTGCACACGGTTCGTCCTAATTTCCAAATAAACTTACCCGCCTTTAGCTTGCACAAGTGGTGGTTTTACAACGCACTTGCATCGCACACGGTTAAGCCAGTACGTCCACCATTTGCTCGTGCTTGCGCGGTTGTGGTGATTTTACAGTGCACTTGCATCGCACACGGTTGACGCAGTACCTCCACCTTTGCTCGCGCTTGCGCAGGCATGGTGATTCACAACGCACTTGTATCGCACACAGTTAAGATATTATACTTGTGTCCGTTGAGCGTCATCAAAGTCTTTGCAGCATAAAATAACGTTAGAGAGGGTCAGAAGACAGCCACACCAGCATGTGGCCCAAATATATATGAGTGAAAAGGGTGGTTTGTGATGTTCAAAATTCCAATGCACAACTTTGACCATGCGGGCCCACGGTTGGGCGCATCGTCGAAGATCGATGAGAAGGGCCAGAAGTCAAGAACCACCTGGAAGTGGACAAATATATGTAGGAATATTGGGGATGTTTAAAACTTGAAATACACAATGCATAACTTTGGTGGCATGTTCCTTGCAAACCCGAAAGCACCCTTGGATATATATACAAAGTTGGTGTTGTCGATAAACTGCTTGGGCCAATAGATTGAACCATCATAAAAATCGCACGAGAGGGACCACAAAACCAGCACCTCTTGTATGCGGCCCAAAATGATGTACGTTGAGAAGGGGTGGTGTGTGTTTTCAATATAGAATAGTGTACAATTTAGATGTGGTGCCTACCTCTTGATACAGACAACAACCATGAAGGAAAGGTAGTTAAGGACGAGATACGCAGGGTATGATGTAGGTCAAACCCAGCAATCCAAGCATGTGGGAGGGAATCCTGACAATGCATGGGCTTGAGCTTTGGTTGAGCGACATGTGACGGTGACCGGCCCTAACACGAACTAGGAGGAATCCATTCATGGCCAACACATACCCCTCATCACAAAAAACCACACAAGGGAGACATGGTCGATCAGAAGTCCCCGTATATGCATGCGGCCCAAAAATATGTATGGTACGGTGGTGTGTGATGTGTTTAAATCCCAAATGCACAACTTCGATGGGCCACCAACTACATTACAAACCGAACACCGTACCCGACTCCAAGCCTGGTTCAATACGTATGATGCCATTT
>NC_041386.1:494149576-494200754 GCF_002162155.2 Triticum dicoccoides | reverse complement strand
ATGGGACACATCTATATCTATACCCCTATATAGTGTGCGAATAACTTTGAAAGTTGGTCGTTGGATGAAGCCAATCCGATGGTACAGAGTTGGCAAATCCGAGCACTACTTGCTGTTGGATATCATCTACATTCCACCAGATTCTGCCACATGTACAATCTAGAAGACTCCATGGTTGAACTTAAGCATAATGCACAAACCTCAAAACACAAGCACTTCTCCTTTGTTATCTAGAATCTTCCATATCTTAATTGCCCAAACTTTTTTTCTAAATGAATTGTCACTTTTGTATTTACTTTATGCTTTACAATGCACAATTCCATGAATCTTAAAATAGATTTTTTTATAAACTAATTGATTTTGGATGAGATGAATGATAGCCCACAAGTATAGGGGATCACAACAGTTTTCGAGGGTAGAGTATTCAACCCAAATTTATCGATTCGACACACGGGGAACCAAAGAATATTCTCAAGTATTAGTAGTTGAGTTGTCAATTCAACCACACCTTGAAACTTAGTATCTGCAGCAAAGTGTTTAGTAGCAAAGAAATATGATAGTAGTGGTAATGATAGCAAAAAAGTAATATTTTTGGTATTTTGTAGTGATGATAACAATAGCAACGGAAAAGTAAATAAGCGAAGGACAATATGTGGAAAGCTCGTAGGCAATGGATCGGTGATGGAGAATTATGCCGGATGTGGTTCATCATGTAACAGTCATAACATAGGGTGTCACAGAACTAGCTCCAATTCATCAATGTAATGTAGGCATGTATTCCGAATATAGTCATACGTGCTTATGGAAAAGAACTTGCATGACATCTTTTGTCCTACCCTCCCGTGGCAGCGGGATCCTAATGGAAACTAAGATATATTAAGGCATCCTTTTAATAGAGTACCAGACCAAAGCATTAACACATAGTGAACACATGAACTGCTCAAACTACGGTCATCACCGGGAGTGGTCCCGATTATTATCACTTCGGGGTTGCCGGATCATAACACATAGTAGGTGACTATAGACTTGGAAGATAGGATCAAGAACTCACATATATTCATGAAAACATAATAGGTTCAGATCTGAAATCATGGCACTCGCGCCCTAGTGACAAGCATTAAGCATAACAAAGTCATAGCAACATCAATCTCAGAACACAGTGGATACTAGGGATCAAACCCTAACAAAACAAACTCGATTACATGATAAATCTCATCCAACCCATCACCGTCTAGCAAGCCTACGATGGAATTACTCATGCATGGTGATGAGCATCATGAAATTGGTGATGGAGGATGGTTGATGATGACGACGGCGACGGATTCCCCTCTCCGGAGCACCGAACGGACTCTAGATCAGCCCTCCCAAGAGAGTTTAGGGCTTGGCGGCGGCTCCATATCGTAAAACGCGATGAATCCTTCTCCTTTATTTTTTGCTCCCCAGACATGAATATATAGAGCTGGATTTGAGGTCGGAGGAGCTCCAGGGGGCCCACGAGGCAGGGGACGCGCCCCCACCCTCGTGGCTAGGGTGTGGGCCCCTGGCCTTGATTCTTTGCCAGTATTTTTTTATTATTTCCAAAAATAATCTCCGTGGAGTTTCAAGTCATTCCAAGACCTTTTGTTTCTGCACATAAATAACACAATGGCAATTCTGCTGAAAACAGCGTCAGTCCGGGTTAGTTCCATTCAAATCATGTAAGTCAGAGTCCAAAACAAGGGCAACAGTGTTTGGAAAAGTATATATGACAGAGACGTATCAACTCCCCCAAGCTTGAACCTTTGCTTGTCCTCAAGCAATTCAGTTGATAAACTGAAAGTGATAAAGAAAAACTTTTACAAACTCTGTTTGCTCTTCTTGTTGTAAATATGTAAAGCCAGCATTCAAGTTTTCAGCAAAGATTTTGAACTAACCATATTCACAATAACTCGTAGGTCTCATGTTTACTCAAATCAATGGCATAATCAACTAGCGAGCAATAATAATAAATCTCGGATGACAACACTTTCTCAAAAACAATCATAATATGATATAACAGGATGGTATCTCGCTAGCCCATTCTGAGACCGCAAAACATAAATGCAGAGCACCTTTAAAGATCAAGGACTGACTAGACATTGTAATTCAAGGTAAAAGAGATCCAGTCAAGTCATACTCAATGTAAACTAACAGTAATGAATGCAAATGACAGTGGTTCTCTCCAACTGGTGCCTTTTAATAAGAGGATGATGACTCAACATAAAACTAAATAGATAGGCCCTTCACAGAGGGAAGCAGGGATTTGTAGAGGTGCCAGAGCTCGGTTTTGAAATAGAGGTGAATAATATTTTGAGCGGTATACTTTCATTGTCAACATAACAACCGAGAGATGGCGATATCTTCCATGCTACACACATTATAGGCGGTTCCCAAACAGAATGGTAAAGTTTATACTCCCCCTCCACCAACAAGCATCAATCGATGGCTTGCTCGAAACAACGAGTGCCTCCAACTAACAACAGTCCTAGGGGGAGTTTTGTTTGCAATTATTTTGATTTGATTTGCATAAAGCATGGGACTGGGCATCCCAGTGACCAGCCATTTTCTCGTGAGTGAGGAGCGGAGTCCACTCCTCTTGAGAATAACCCGCCTAACATGGAAGATACGGACAGCCCTAGTTGATACATGAGCTATTCGAGCATACAAAGCAGAATGTTTATTTGAAGATTTAGAGTTTGGCACATACAAATTTACTTGGAACGGCTGGTAGATACCGTATATAGGTAGGTATGGTGGACTCATATGGAATAGCTTTGGGGTTTATGGGATTGGATGCACAAGCAGTATTCCCACTTAGTACGGGTGGAGGCTAGCAAAATACTAGGAAGCGACCAACTAGAGAGCGACAACAGTCATGAACATGCATTAAAATTAATCAACATCGAATGCAAGCATGAGTAGGATATAATGCACTGCTACGTCTTGAGCTTGCGTTGGTTTTCCCCGAAGAGGAAGGGATGATGCAGCAGAGTAGCGTAAGTATTTCCCTCAATTTTTGAGAACCAAGGTATCAATCCAGTAGGAGGCCACACTCAAGTCCCTCGTACCTGCACAAAGTGATAGCTACTTGCAACCAACGCGATTAGGGGTTGTCAATCCCTTCACTGTCACTTACGAGAGTGAGATCTGATAGATATAATATTTTTGGTATTTTTGGTATAAAGATGCAAAGTAAAAAGTAAAGGCAAAGTAAAAAGCAAAGCAAGATTAAAGTAATGGAGATTGATATGATGAGAATAGACCCGGGGGCCATAGGTTTCACTAGTGGCTTCTCTCAAGAGCATAAGTATTCTACGGTGGGTGAACAGATTACTGTTGAGCAATTGACAGAATTGAGCATAGTTATGAGAATATCTAGGCATGATCATGTATATAGGCATCACGTCTGTGACAAGTAGATCGAAACGATTCTGCATCTACTACTATTACTCCACTCATTGACCGCTATCCAGCATGCATCTAGAGTATTAAGTTAAAAACAGAGTAACGCCTTAAGCAAGATGACATGATGTAGAGAGATAAATTCATGCAATATGAAATAAACCCCATCTTGTTATCCTCGATGGCAACGATGCAATACGTGCCTTGCTGCCCCTTCTGTCACTGGGAAAGGACACCGCAAGATCGAACCCAAAGCTAAGCACTTCTCCCATGGCAAGAACTACCAATCTAGTTGGCCAAACCAAACGGATAATTCAAAGAGACTTGCAAAGATAACCAATCATACATAAAAGAATTCAGAGAAGATTCAAATATTATTCATAGATAGACTTGATCATAAACCCACAATTCATCGATCTCAACAAACACACCGCAAAAAGAAGATTACATCAAATAGATCTCCACAAGAGAGGGGGAGAACTTTGTATTGAGATTCAAAGAGAGAGAAGAAGCCATCTAGCTACTAACTATGGACCCGAAGGTCTGAGGTAAACTACTCACACTTCATCGGAGAGGCTATGATGATGTAGAAGCCCTCCGTGATGACGGCCCTCTTCTGGCGGAGCTCCGGAACAGGCCCCAAGTTGGGATCTCGTGGATACAGAAAGTTGCGGCGGTGGAATTAGGTTTTTGGCTCCTGTTCTGATCGTTTGGGGGTACGTAGGTATATATAGGAGGAAGCAGTACGCCGGAGGAGCACCAAGGGGCCCACGAGGGAGCGGGCACGCCCTAGGGGGGCGCCCCCCACCCTCGTGACTGCCTCTTTTGTTCCTTGGAGCAGGGTCCAAGTCTCCTGGATCACGTTCGGTGAGAAAATCATGTTCTCGAAGGTTCTATTCCGTTTGGACTCCGTTTGATATTCTGCTTCTCCGAAACACTGAAATAGGCAAAAAACAGCAATTCTAGGCTGGGCCTCCGGTTAATAGGTTAGTCCCAAAAATAATATAAAAGTGGAAAATAAAGCCCAATATAGTCCAAAACACTAGATAATATAGCATGGAGCAATCAAAAATTATAGATACATTGGAGATGTATCGGGCATCCCCAAGCTTAATTCCTGCTCGTCCTCGAGTAGGTAAATGATAAAAAGAGAATTTTTGATGCGGAGTGTTGCTTGGCATAATTTCAATGCAAATCTTCTTAATTGTGGTATGAATATTCAGATTCGAAAGATTCAAGACAAAAGTTCATATTGACATAAAAATAATAATACTTCAAGCATACTAACTAAGCAATTATGTCTTCTCAAAATAACATGGCCAAAGAAAGTTATCCCTACAAAATCATATAGTCTGGCTATGCTCTATCTTCACCACAAAAAGTATTTAAATCATGCAAAACCCCGATGACAAGCCAAGCAATTGTTTCATACACTAACTTTTTCAAAACTTTTTCAATCTTCACACAATACATGAGCGTGAGCCATGGATATAGCACTATAGGTGGAATAGAATGGTGGTTGTGGAGAAGACAAAAAGGAGAAGATAGTCTCACATCAACTAGGCGTATCAACGGGCTATGAAGATGCCCATCAATAGATATCAATGTGAGTGAGTAGGGATTGCCATGCAACAGATGCACTAGAGCTATAAGTATATGAAAGCTAAAAAAACTAAGTGGGTGTGCATCCAACGTGCTTGCTCATGAAGACCTAGGGCAATTTGAGGAAGCCCATCATTGGAATATACAAGCCAAGTTCTATAATGTAAAATTCCCACTAGTATATGAAAGTGATAACATGAGAGACTCTCTACTATGAAGATCATGGTGCTACTTTGAAGCACAAGTGTGGTAAAAGGATAGTAACATTGTCCCTTCTCTCTTTTTCTCTCATTTTTTTATATTTTTTTATTTGGGCCTTTTCTCTTTGTTTTTATTTTATGGCCTCTTTTTATTTGGGCTTCTTTGGCCTCTTTTATTTATTTTTCGTCTGGAGTCTCATCCCGACTTATGGGGGAATCATAGTCTCCATCATCCTTTCCTCACCTGGGACAATGCTCTACTAATGATGATCATCACACTTTTATTTTTCTTACAACTCAACAATTACAACTCGATACTTAGAACAAAATATGACTCTATGTGCATGCATCCAGCGGTGTACCGGGATATGCAATATGACAATGATGAATCTGTCATGATGAACTAGAGGGTGGAAAGTTGCATGGCAATATATCACGGAATGGCTATGGAAATGCCATAATAGGTAGGTATGGTGGCTGTTTTGAGGAAGGTATATGGTAGGTGTATGATACTGGCGAAAGGTGCGCGGTATTAGAGAGGCTAGCAAAGGTGGAAGGGTGAGAGTGCGTATAATCCATGGACTCAACATTAGTCATAAAGAACTCATATACTTATTGCAAAAATATAGAAGCTATCAAAGCAAAGTATTACGCGCATGCTCCTAGGGGGATAGATTGGTAGGAAAAGACCATCGCTCGTCCCCGACCGCCACTCATAAGGAAGACAATCAATAAATAAATCATGTTGTGACTTCATCACATAACAGTTCACCATACGTGCATGCTACGGGAATCACAAACTTTAACACAAGTATTCTTTAAATTCACAACTACTCAACTAGCATGACTTTAATATTATCACCTCCATATCTCAGAACAATTATCAAGCTCCAATCTTTTCTTAGTATTCAACACACTCAAAAGAAAGTTTAACAAATCTTGAATACCAAGCATATTATTATTAAGCAAATTACCATGCTATTAAGAGACTCTCAAAATAATTTAAGTGAATGATGAGAGATCAATAGTTTCTTTAAAACAAATCCACCACCGTGCTCTAAAAGATCTAAGTGAAGCACATAGAGCAAAATTATAACGCTCAAAAGATATAAGTGAAGCACATAGAGCAAAACTACTTAGCTCAAAAGATATAAGTGAAGCACATAGAGCAAAACTACTTAGCTCAAAAGATATAAGTGAAGCACATAGAGTATTCTATCAAATTTAATTCATGTATGGCTCTCTCAAAAGGTGTGTACAGCAAGGTTGATTGTGGTATACTAAGACACAAAGACACAAATAATACAAGACGCTCCAAGCAAAACACATATCATGTTGGTGAATAAAAATATAGCTCCAAGTAAATTACCGATGGAAGTGGACGAAAGAGGAGATGTCTTCTAGGGCATCCCCAAGCTTTGACTTCTTGGTGTCCTTGGATTATCTTGGGGGTGCCATGGGCATCCCCAAGCTTAGGCTCTTGCCACTCCTTGTTCCATGATCCATCAAAAGAATTCACCCAAAACTTGAAAACTTCACACATTATAGGCGGTTCCCAAACAGCATGGTAAAGTTTATACTCCCCCTCCACCAACAAGCATCAATCGATGGCTTGCTCGAAACAACGAGTGCCTCCAACTAACAACAGTCCTAGCGGGAGTTTTGTTTGCAATTATTTTGATTTGATTTGCATAAAGCATGGGACTGGGCATCCCGGTGACCAGCCATTTTCTCGTGAGTGAGGAGCAGAGTCCACACTTCTTGAGAATAACCCGCCTAACATGGAAGATACGGACAGCCCTAGTTGATACATGAGCTATTCGAGCATACAAAACAGAATGTTTATTTGAAGGTTTAGAGTTTGGCACATACAAATTTACTTGGAACGACTGGTAGATACCGTATATAGGTAGGTATGGTGGACTCATATGGAATAACTTTGGGGTTTGTGGGATTGGATGCACAAGCAGTATTCCCACTTAGTACAGATGAAGGCTAGCAAAAGCTGGCAAGCAGCCAACTAGAGAGCGACAGCAGTCATGAACATGCATTAAAATTAATCAACATCGAATGCAAGCATGAGTAGGATATAATGCACTGCTACGTCTTGAGCTTGCGTTGGTTTTCCCCGAAGAGGAAGGGATGATGGAGCAGAGTAGCGTAAGTATTTCCCTTAGTTTTTGAGAACCAAGGTATCAATCCAGTAGGAGGCCACGCTCAAGTCCCTCGTACCTGCACAAAGCGATAGCTACTCGCAACCAACGCGATTAGGGGTTGTCAATCCCTTCACGGTCACTTACGAGAGTGAGATATGATAGATATAATATTTTTGGTATTTTTGGTATAAAGATGCAAAGTAAAAAAGCAAAGCAAGATTAAAGTAATGGATATTGATATGATGAGAATAGACCCGGGGGGCATAGGTTTCACTAGTGGCTTCTCTCAAGAGCATAAGTATTCTACGGTGGGTGAACAAATTACTGTTGAGCAATTGACAGAATTGAGCATAGTTATGAGAATATCTAGGCATGATCATGTATATAGGCATCATGTCCGTGACAAGTAGATCGAAACGATTCTGCATCTACTACTATTACTCCATTCATCGACCGCTATCCAGCATGCATCTAGAGTGTTAAGTTAAAAACAGAGTAACGCCTTAAGCAAGATGACATGATGTAGAGAGATAAATTCATGCAATATGAAATAAACCCCATCTTGTTATCCTCGATGGCAACGATGCAATACGTGCCTTGCTGTCCCTTCTGTCACTGGGAAAGGACACCGCAAGATCGAACCCAAAGCTAAGCACTTCTCCCATGGCAAGAACTACCAATCTAGTTGGCCAAACCAAACGTATAATTCGAAGAGACTTGCAAAGATAACCAATCATACATAAAAGAATTCAGAGAAGATTCAAATATTATTCATAGGTAGACTTGATCATAAACCCACAATTCATCGGTCTCAACGAACACACCGCAAAAAGAAGATTACATTGAATAGATCTCCACAAGAGAGGGGGAGAACTTTGTATTGATATTGAAAGAGAGAGAAGAAGCCATCTAGCTACTAACTATGGACCCGAAGGTCTGAGGTAAACTACTCACACTTCATCGGAGAGGCTATGATGATGTAGAAGCCCTCCATGATGACGACCCTCTTCCGGTGGAGCTCCGGAACAGGCCCCAAGATGGGATCTCATGGATACAGAAAGTTGCGGCGGTGGAATTAGGTTTTTGGCTCCTGTTCTGATCGTTTGGGGGTACATAGGTATATATAGGAGGAAGGAGTACGTCGGAGGAGCACCGAGGGGCCCACGAGGCAGGGGGCGCGTCCTAGGGGGGGCGCCCCCCACCCTCGTGACCACCTCTTTTGTTCCTTGGAGCAGGGTCCAAGTCTCCTGGATCACGTTCGGTGAGAAAATCACGTTCCCAAAGGTTTTATTCCGTTTGGACTCCGTTTGATATTCTGTTTCTCCGAAACACTGAAATAGGCAAAAAATAGCAATTCTGGGTTGGGCCTCCGGTTAATAGGTTAGTCCCCAAAATAATATAAAAGTGGAAAATAAAGCCCAATATAGTCCAAAACAATAGATAATATAGCATGGAGCTATCAAAAATTATAGATACGTTGGAGACGTATCATGCACCATGAACATAAATATCGTAGAGGCTATGTTGATTTTGTTTCAACTACATGCGTGAACATGTGCCAAGTCAAGCCACTCGAATCGTTCAAAAGGAGATACCACCCTATCATACCACATTACAACCATTTTAATAGCATGTTGGCACGCAAGGTAAACCATTATAAGCTCCTATCTAATTAAGCATGGCATAAGCAACTATAATCTCTAATTGTCATTCCAAACATGTTTATTCATAATAGGCTGGATCAGGAACGATGAACTAATCATATTTACAAAAATAAGAGAGGTCGAGTTCATACCAGCTTCTCCCATCTCAATCAGTCCATCATATATCATCATAATTGCCTTTCACTTGCACGACTGAATGGTGTGAATAATAATAATAATAGTGTGCGTGCATTGGACTAAGATGGAATCTGCAAGCATTCAATAAACAAGAGAAGACAAGGCAATATGGACTCTTTTGTCAGATCAATAATAATGCATATAAGATCCACTTTAATAATTTAATTATGGTCTTCTCCTATCGACCCCCAAAGAAAAGAAAAGAAATAAAACTATTTACACGGGAAAGCTCCCAACAAGCAAAATAATAACATGAAATCTTTTTGGGTTTTCTTTTTAATTACTACTACAAGCATGGAAATTAAAACTAGCTAAAAGTTACAACTTCTTTTTTGGTTTTTCTTAAGGTTTATTAAACACACAAGAAGAAAGCATAAAAAGGAAATAAACTAGCATGGATATTACAATGAAAAAGTATGAGCACCGACATCTAGCAATGAGTGTGTGAACATGAATGTAATGCTAGTGGGAAATATGTACTCCCCCAAGCTTAGGCTTTTGGCCTAAGTTGGTCTAATGCCACGGATGGCCTGGCGGATATCCAAAGTAATAGTTGTGGTCGTACTATGAAGAAGAAGACTCTGATTGCCACTGGTTGGCAATCATCTCCGGATCCCACTGGTAATTAGACTGTCGTGGGGGATCATATTGTGATTCCGGCTCTGGCTTTGTAGCTGATGTAGGGTTCCGGTAGGCGTGAGTAGCCTCCAGCGGAACAAGATACTGGCTTGTAGATAAATCAAACAAGGAAGGAGCAGGCAAGGTGATAGTCTCATGATGATGTTTATCAAAGAACAATTTGTATTTAAGCTCCCCTTCCCTATTCTTTACAATAAAATCATGCGCTACCATACTCTTATAATCTAAATAAACAGTAGGCAACAATTTTTCTTCTTTTTCATAGCGCCTAATAGGTATGTTATAGTATGCAGCAAGGCGTGAGGCATAGACACCTCCAAAGATGGGGCCCTTTGTATGGTTCAGACTTAACCGTTTAGCAATAATACCACCCATACTAATAGAGTCGTCACGGAATAAACCATGGAACAAAGTAATAATATCAGGAACACTAAGGTTTCCATAGTTTCCGCGACCAATTAAGCAACGACTAGCAAATATTGCAAAGTAGCGTAAAACATGAAAATATATGCTAGTGATTCTTGCATTGGAAACTTTCCTAGTTTCCCCTACAGTAATAGTGTCAATAAACCCGTCCACATCTCTATGATGTGGTTCCTCTAAGCTACCCTCGAAAGGTATTTTGCAAACCCTGCAGAATTCATATAGTGGCATCTTCTTAACCACATTATATAAATGAAACTCTACTAAAGGAGGTGATTCCCTAGGATAATAGCAGAAGTTTTTCACAAAGATATTGGTGAGTAAGAGATACTGGTCGCGTTGGTCGCGGAGGAAATCGGTGAGGCCTGCATTCTTAGCCAATTCATAAAAATCATCATAAATCCCGGCTGCTCTCAAGAAATCATCGGAAGGCCATTCACATGGCCGAACCTCGGCGGTGCGAGGCAGGTTATATTTGGGCCTCTCTGCTTTTTCATTTTGCTTTTCCTTCGAGCTTCGGCTCGATGAGCCCCTCAAAAATTTCTTCATTATTTTCTGAAAAATTCTGAAATTTTTAGTAAATTCAAATAAAAGTAAACCAAACTCAACAAAATTGATTGCAACTACTCCTACAAGTGCCTAGAGCCTATATCATGCATTAGAACTACTTGGAACCATATAAATCTGACATCCAAGCTCAAGAACATGGTCACCTAGGCAGCACAAATTTGGAATGAATAAAGCACTAGAACAAAAACTAGTTGGACCAAGGGAGGAGTCACATACCAAGGAACAATTCCCCAAAGTAGTTTTGTGAGAGGTGCTTTGAGCAAGGAGATCGAAAATCACAACAAAATGAGCTAGAACTCGTGCTTGAGCTGGATAGTGATTTTTTTTGGGAGGAAGAATAAGTGTGCGGGTGCAGAAATAAGTGGAGGGGAGCCACCATGGGCCCACGAGGCAGGGGGTGCACCCAGGGGGTGGGCGCACCGTGGACCCTCGTGGCCAGGTGCTTGCTCCCCCTACTGTGTTCTCAGTGCCAGATATTCTCAAATATTCTAGAAAAAAACATATTTAAATTTCAGGGCATTTTGGAGAACATTTATTTTCGCGGTATTTTTATATTGCACGGATAATCAGAAAACAGACAGAAATTACTATTTTTTCTTTATTTAAACTAAATAACAGAAAGTAAAAGAGGGTACAGAGAGTTGTGTTTTCTAACTTCATTCATCTCATGCTCATCAAATGGAATCCACTAACAAGGTTGATCAAGTCTTGTTAGCAAACTCATTCCGAATAACATGGAATCGGAGAATTTTCGAATAACACTAGGTTACCTCAACGGGGATATGCACATTGATAACCCACAAGTATAGGGGATCGCAACAGTTTTTGAGGGTAGAGTATTCAACCCAAATTTATTGATTCGACACAAGGGGATCCAAAGAATATTCTCAAGTATTAGCAGCTGAGTTGTCAATTCAACCACACCTGGAAACTTAATATCCGCAGCAAAGTATTTAGTAGCAAAGTAATATGATAGTAGTGGTAACGGTAGCAAAAGGTAATGATAGCAAAAATATTGTTTTTGGTATTTTGTAATGATAGCAATAGCAACCGAAAAGTAAATAAGCGAAGAACAATATATGGAAAGCTCGTAGGTAATAGATCGGTGATAGAGAATTATGCCGGATGCGGTTCATCATGTAACAGTAATAACCTAGGGTGACACAAAACTAGCTCCAATTCATCAATGTAATGTAGGCATGTATTCCGAATATAGTCATACGTGCTTATGGAAAATAACTTGCATGACATCTTTTGTCCTACCCTCCCGTGGCAGCGGGGTCCTAGCAGAAACTAGGGGATATTAAGGCCTCCTTTTAAAAGAGTACTGGACCAAAGCATTAACACATAGTGAATACATGAACTACTCAAACTATGGTCATCACCGGTAAGTATCCCGATTATTGTCACTTCAGGGTTAACGGATCATAACACATAATAGGTTCAGATCTGAAATCATGGCACTCGGGCCCTAGTGACAAGCATTAAGCATAGCAAAGTTATAGCAACATCAATCTCAGAACATAGTGGATACTAGGGATCAAACCCTAACAAAACTAACTCGATTACATGATAAATCTGATCCAACCCATCACCGTCTAGCAACCCTACAATGGAATTACTCACGCATGGCGGTGAGCATCATGAAATTGGTGATGGAGGATGGTTGATGATGACGATGGCGACGGATTCCCCTCTCCGGAGCCCCGAATGGACTCCAGATCAGCCCTCCCGAGAGGTTTTAGGGCTTGGTGGCGGCTCCGTATCGTAAAACGCGATGAATCCTTCTCTCTGATTTTTTTCTCCCCGAAAGCAAATATATAGAGTTGGAGTCGAGGTCGGAGGAGCTCCAGGGGGCCCACGAGGTAGGGGGGCGCACCCCCCACCCTCGTGGCTAGGGTGTGGGCCCCCTGGTCTTCATCTTTTGCAAGGATTTTTTTATTATTTCCGAAAAGTTGTTCCGTGAAGTTTTAGGTCATTCCGAGAACTTTTGTTTCTGCACATAAATAACACCGTGGCAATTCTGCTGAAAACAGCATCAGTTCGGGTTAGTTCCATTCAAATCATGCAAGTTAGAGTCCAAAACAAGGGAAAAAGTGTTTGGAAAAGTAGATACGACGGAGACATATCAACTCCCCCAAGCTTAAACCTTTGCTTGTCCTAAAGCAATTCAGTTGACAAACAGAAAGTGATAAAGAAAAACTTTTACAAACTCCGTTTTCTCTTGTTGTTGTAAATATGTAAAGCCAACATTCAGGTATTCGGCAAAGATTATGAACTAACCATATTCACAATAATGCGTAGGTCTCATGTTTACTCATATCAATGGCATAATCAACTAGCGAGCAATAATAATAAATCTCGGATGAAAACACTTTCTCAAAACAATCATAATATGATATGACAAGATGGTATCTTGCTAGCCCATTCTGAGACCACAAAACATAAATGTAGAGCACCTTTAAAGATCAAGGACTGACTAGACATTGTAATTCATGGTAAAAGAGATCCAGTCAAGTCATACTCAATGTAAACTAACAGTAATGAATGCAAATGACAGCGGTGCTCTCTAACTGGTGCTTTTTAATAAGAGGGTGATGACTCAACATGAAAGTAAATAGATAGGCCCTTCGCAGAGGGAAGCAAGGATTTGTAGAGGTGCCAGAGCTCGGTTTTGAAATAGAGGTGAATAATATTTTGAGCGGTATACTTTCATTGTCAACATAACAACCAAGAGATGGCGATATCTTCCATGCTACACACATTATAGGCGGTTCCCAAATAGAATGGTAAAGTTTATACTCCCCCTCAACCAACAAGCATCAATCCATGGCTTGCTCGAAACAACGAGTGCCTCCAACTAGCAAGAGTCCAGGGGGAGTTTTGTTTGCAATTATTTTGATTTAGTTTGCATAAAGCATGGGACTGGGCATCCCAGTGACCAGCCATTTTCTCGTGAGTGAGGAGCGGAGTCCACTCCTCTTGAGAATAACCCGCCTAACATGGAAGATATGGACAGCCCTAGTTGATACATGAGCTATTCGAGCATACAAAACAGGATATTTATTTGAAGGTTTAGAGTTTGGCACATACAAATTTACTTGGAACGGCAGGTAGATACCGTATATAGGTAGGTATGGTGGACTCATATGGAACAACTTTGGGGTTTATGGAGTTGGATGCACAAGCAGTATTCCCGCTTAGTATAGGTGAAGGCTAGCAAAAGACCGGGAAGCGACCAACTAGAGAGCGACAACAGTCATGCACATGCTTAAAATTAATCAACACCGAATGCAAGTTTGAGTAGGATATAATCCACCATGAACATAAATATCGTGAAGGCTATGTTGATTTGTTTTAATTACATGCGTGAACATGCGCCAAGTCAAGTCACTTAAATCATTCAGAGGAGGATACCACCCTATCATACCACATCACAACCATTTTAATAGCATGTTGGCACGCAAGGTAAACCATTATAAGCTCCTAGATAATCAAGCATGGCACAAGAAACTATGATCTCTAGTTGTCATTGCAAACATGTTTATTCATAATAGGCTGAATCACGAAGGATGAACTAATCATATTTACAAAAACAAGAGAGGTCGAGTTCATACCAGCTTTTCTCATCTGAGTTAGTCCATAATATATCGTCATAATTGCCTTTCACTTGCAAGACCGAATGGTGTGAATAATATTAAGAGTACATGTGCATTGGACTAAGCTAGAATCTGCAGGCATTCATTAAATAGGAGAAGACAAGGCGATATGGCTCTTTGTTAGATCAACAATAATGCATATAAAAGCCACTTCAACAATTTAATTATGGTCTTCTCCTATCGACCCCCAAAGAAAAGAAAAGAAATAAAACTATTTACACGGGAAAGCTCCCAACAAGCAAAAGAAGAACATGAAATCTTTTTGGGTTTTCTTTTTAATTACTACTACAAGCATGGAAAGTAAACTAATTAAAAGCTACAACTGATTTTTTTGTTTTTCTTAAGGTTTATTAAACACACAAGAAGAAAGCATAAAAAGTAAAATAAACTAGCATGGATGATACAATGAAAAAGTATAAGCACCGACATCTAGCAATGAGTGTGTGAACATGAATGTAATGTCGGTGGGAAATACGTACTCCCCCAAGCTTAGGCTTTTGTCCTAAGTTGGTCTATGGCCACGGTTGGCCTGGCGGATATCCATAGTAATAGTTAGGGTCGTACTACTATGAAGAAGACTCTGATTGCCACTGGTGGGCAATCAGTTCCGGATCCCAATGGTAATTAGACTGTCATGGAGGATCAACTTGTGGTTCCGACTCTAGCTCTGTGGCTAATGTAGGGTTTCGATAGGCGTGAATAGCCTCTACCGGGACAAGGTGCTGGCCTGCAGATAAATCAAACAAGGAAGGAGCAGGCAGGGTAATAGTCTCAGGATGATGTTTATGAAAGAACAATTTGTATTTAAGCTCCCCTTCCCTATTCTTAACAATAAAATCGTGTGCCACCATACTCTTATAATCTAAATAAACACGAGGCAACAATTTTTCTTCCTTCTCATAATGCCTAATAGGTACGTTAAAATGTGCAGCTAGGCGTGAAGCATAGATGCCTCCAAAGATGGGGCCCTTTGTACGGTTCAGACTTAACCATTTAGCAATAATACCGCCCATACTAATAGAGTTATCATTGAATAAACCGTGGAACAAAATAATAATATCAGGAACACTAAGGTTTCCACAGTTTCCATGACCAATTAAGCAACGACTAGCAAATATTGCAAAGTAGCGTAAAACAGGAAAATTTATGCCAGTGATTCGTGCATCGGAAACCTTCCACGTTTCCCCTACAGTGACGGTATCAATAAATCCATCCACATCACCACGATGTGGTTCCTCTGTCATGCCTTCGAAAGGGACCAAACAAACCCGACAAAAATCATAAAGTGACATCTCCTTATGCTCATCATATAAATAAAACTCCACCATAGGTGGTGAGCTCCTAGAATGGAAATGAAAGTTTTGCACAAAGATATTGGTGAGTAAGAGATACTGGTCGCGTTGGTCGTGGAGGAAGGCGGTGAAGCCTGCATTCTCAGCCAATTCATAAAAATCATCAT
The DNA here is from genome assembly GCF_002162155.2 of Triticum dicoccoides. Lineage (NCBI taxonomy): Eukaryota > Viridiplantae > Streptophyta > Magnoliopsida > Poales > Poaceae > Triticum > Triticum dicoccoides. Next base: position 494,184,785 of record NC_041386.1, on the reverse strand, counting down.
AAATCCCGCCTGCTCTTAGGAAATCATCGGAAGGCCATTCACACAGCCGAACCTCCGCGGTGCGAGGGGGATTATATTTGGGCCTCTCTGCTTTTTCATTTTGCTTTTCCTTCGAGCTTCGGCTCGACGTGCCCCTCAAAAATCTCTTCATTATTTTCTGAAAAATTCTGAAATTTTTAGTAACTTCAAACAAAAGTGAACCAAGCTCAACAAAATTGATAGCAACAAGTCCTACAAGTGCCAAGTGCCTATATCATGCATTAGAACTACTTTTGACCATATAAATTTGACATGCAGGCTCAAGAACATGGTCACCTAGGCAGCACAAATTTGCAATGAATAAAGCACTAGAACAAAAACTAATTGGACCAATGGAGGAGTCACATACCAAGGAACAATCTCCCCAAGTAGTTTTGTGAGAGGTGCTTTGAGCAAGGAGATCGAAAATCGCAGCAAAATAAGCTAGAACTCCTGCTTGACCTGGACATTTGTGTTTGTGTGAGGAAGAAGAAGTGTGTGGGTGCAGGAATAAGTGGAGGAGGGCCATCATGGGCCCACGAGGCAGGGGGCGCGCCCTCCACCCTCGTGACCAGGTGGATGCCCCCCCTGATGTGTTCTCAGTGCCAAATATTTTCAAATATTCCAGAAAAAAATCATATTTAAATTTCAGGGTGTCGGGGAAACTGATCCTCGAACACCTATGGGGCCGGCGGACCGGGCCCCTTTCGGTTCGGCGGGGGGCGGAGATCGCACGAAGAGCAGATTGAGGCGAAGCACACGAGCAGTTTACCCAGCTTCGGAGCTCTCCGGAGAGATAACACTCCTACTGCTGCTTGTCTGGTTCTATTATGTTCTTGCTCTAGAGAGAGAGCGTAGTGTCTTTCTGGGTTACAAATGAGTCGAACCGAACCCGAATGAGTCGAACCGAACCCCCTCTACGTTGCGCATGGGCCTCCTTTTATACGCTAAAGGGGTCATCGACATGTGGCAACGCAGAGAAGGGTACAAATGTAAAAAGTGGGGTGGTTGGTACAGTTACTTGTACAGTGCACCCTACCTAACCCTGACGGTAGGGGACAAGGGCATTAAAGGCCCGTCTGAGTCGCCCAAACAGTGCAGAAAAGGACCGTTAGGGGCGCCACCGTTCGCCACAATGGCGATCTTGTCAGCTTCGCATGCCACTGTGCACCGCTGGCTGCACAGCCTCCCGCCATGCGCGCCTGGAGAGGCCCCCAGAGCGACACGTTGGTGGATGCGCTGGAGCGTGGGCACAGAGTGGCCACCTGCCGCGGCAAGCGCCTTGCCGCTGTTGTTATCTTGTCGGGTCCGGAAGCTTGTCGCTCACCGGGCCTCGAGGTACCTTGGTTGGTCTTCCCGGCAAGCTCCTCTTGCCGGGGCCTTGTTGCCTTGCCGGAGCGCGAGGCGCGTCGCGGCAAGTTCCTTGGAGTGTCCTGGTTGGCCTTCCCGGCAAGCTCCTCTTGCCGGGGCCTTGTCTCGTGAGCTTAAATACTTTGTTCTTGAATGGCTCCAAGGGAACCTTGGAGGATCTTGGCGTTCGCCCGGCAAGCCTTGCCGCGGGGTGCTACAACTGCCCGTGCACAAGTTCGGGGTACTAGGGTACCCCTATTCTAGTACACCAACAGGAGCCCCCAGGCCTGGGCCAGACACGGTGCCGAGCGCTGTTGGGCCAGGCCCAAGACAGGGCACGGGCACACGCGGACTGGGCCACACCAAATCTCGCTCCGTATCCACCACGCTCTCCCATAATGGCACGCGTTGAATGCGGCATCGTGGGAGAGATCGTGGGTGGTTGTTTATTCAGAAGGGCGAAACGTCCGCCCCGTCCCTCTTTATAAGCAGAGGAAACAGGGGCAGTTCGTTCCCCCTTGCTGGTTGCTGCTACTTCATCTTCACGAACCTCCGCCGCTCCCCCCTTCTTCTCGAAGCCGAGAGAGCAACGCTCCGCCCCCATTGCCACCAGCATCACCACGCCGTCGACCTCCCTCACCACCTCTGCCATGGCCCCGAAAGCCGACAAGGGAAAGGGAGTGAAGTCGGCCGAGGCGCAGCGGCTCGCAGCGCTGCGAAAGGAGCGGGCGATCTTCTCCCCTCAGCTCGGCGTGCAGGAGCTGAGGGAGTACTTCTACCTCTTTTGGGCGATGAAGACGCGTGCGCATCCGCGCACGAGGGTACTCCCGGCCCCTGCTTCGGAGCTGGCTCCAAATGGGTACCCATTCTTCGCGCTATTCTTCTATTGCGGGCTCTACCCGCCCTTCTCGGAGTTCTTCTGCGATATCATGAACACATACGGCTTCCGCCTCCTTGACTTCACCCCCAACGCTGTTCTGACCATGGTAGTTTTCGCACATTTGTGCAAAAACTTTGTCGGAGTCCACCCCAGTGTTGCCCTTTTCCGCCACTACTTCATACCTCGGGTAGAGAGAGGAGAGCCGCTTGCCGGAGGGATTGCCTGGATCTCAAGAGTCGGCAAGAAGGAGGCGTACTTGGAGGGTGAGCTCCGCAGCAAGTGGGATGAGTGGAGAGCGGAGTGGTGCTGGATTGTCGAGGAGAATCCGCAGCCCTTCACCGCCGTGCGCCAAACTCCAATAGTGCGCGGCAATGACTGGAGCAACGTGGCCCCGGAAGACGAGAGGCTGAAGATCGCCATTACTAGGATCCTTCGCCTCAGGCTTGCCGGGCTCACTGTAGGCGCTGTAGGCGCAGATTTCCTCCGCCGTCGCATCGCCCCCCTGCAGGAGAGGGGGAGGCCCGCCTGGGAATTCAAGAACTCGGCGAACATCATGAGGCTGCGGCCGGGCCTCAACTACAACTTCACCGTCTTGGAGCTGGATGCAATGCTCCTGGAGTTGTTCAAACGCGACCCCCAGCACCCATTCACGCTGCCGAGGGGCGTTGTCCCATTATGCAACAATTCTTCGCTTGACCGGATCCACACCATGATGCCGTTGTGTGATTCACACGGAATCGTTCCAACTTGGCAAGAGCCTGCGGATGACGTCATGCAAGCGTTCTTCGACAACTTGGAAGAGGTGCCGTGTCAGGACCCCGACTCAATGCCACATCGATCTAGCATGTAACACCTCATATCACTTTGCGGCCTCACGCACGGTATTCCCATGGGTGTCGCCTTACCTTTGCCCGGGACCGTTTGCGCCTTTTGGCACACGTATATGATAGTGTCGCTAGCATCCATATGATAAGGAGCCCGGGCTGACATGGCTAGTCGTAAACCCAAAGTGGTACTAACTTACCGGGACAGGCGTCCATGACCCAGCATCGAACGCGTCGGTCATCAGCGAGTGAATCCAGGCTGTAGCACTGGGCTAGCAGGACTCCGGTGAACCGGGCTGTAGCGGGCTAACAGGACTCCGGTATTCATCGCGTGACATTTCCCCGAAGGGACAGACACAGGAACGAAGAAGGACACATGTCAGCCAGCCTAAGTGTTCCGGAGCAGCAGCAAGCTACCATGGCTCAGTGGAAGCACTAGGAGACATTTCCCGGTAAGAGAGGCTACTACGGATAAACAACTAGATAGCCAGATCCCACACATACCAAGCATTTCAATAACATACACATAATATGCTCGATATGTGCAAATACAACATGGCATCACAACATGACTCTACGACTCAAATATTTATTCATTAGGCTCCGAGGAGCGGGATATTACAAACAGGGGTCTCACGACCCAACATTCAGAGCATACAAATCAAAGCACAAGCGGAAGCTATCATGTCTGGGTACAGACATCTATAAATGGAAAAGGCTGAGAAGCCTGACTATCTACCAAATCCTGCCGAGGCACACGATCGTAGCTGAGGTAACAAGCTAAACGTCGAAGTCCACGTGGAACTACTAGTGAGACCGAAGTCTCTCTGCAAAAACATAAAATAGGCAAACGTGAGTACAAATGTACCCAGCAAGACTTATATCAGAACTAACTACATATGCATCATTATCAACAAAGGGGATGGTGGGGTTTAACTGCAGCAAGCCAGCTTTGACTCGGTGGCTATCCTAAACTACGACTGCAAGTAACTCTTTTGAGGTGGCGCACACGAGTCCACATATTCACCATATCAATACACCACTATGGATCCGCTCCCGTCTCCCTACGAGAACGCCATCCATAGCACTCACACTTATCTTGCGTATTTTAGAGTATCCACTTTCAGTTGTCTATGAACTGATATAAGCAACCCAGAAGTCCTTTACCGCGGACACGGCTATTCGAATAGATGATATTAACCCTGCAGGGGTGTACTTCTTCATACATGTTTCCACCACTTAGCGTCTGCACACGACATGTGCTCGGCAGACTTCAAGCGAAAGCCGACGTGGGTGTAGACCACGACCTACCTAAACACTCAAGTCTCTAGTCCAGGTTTATCACCTATTCGGGTTCCATCCATGAGGAGATCCGGCCGGAGTTTCGCTCACAGCCCCAAACGATGTGAACAGGGTTCCCGAGACACCAAACGGGCGCCCGGTACACCGTGCCACGTGCCTACCGCATCACAGCCCACCCCTCCGGTCAGCGCTGCCCACGGCCTCCAGCATACTACAAACACCAGAAACTACTTGCAACTCCTGGACATAGGACAAGGGTGAATAAGAAGTCGAGCAGGGTCATATTTCAGGGCCCAATGTATGGTAGTAGCTGAATCATGGATCACAAACACAGAACTCAGTTCCTAAGGACGGCTTCAATGAGACAACCCACCATGTACTCCTACATGGCCTCTCACCGACACCTTTTACCAAATCGTGTTCACACACTTAGCTCACACACAGTAGGACATGTTCACACACCTCTGATTCATCCCGGATGAATCAGACCTGACTCAACTCTAAGCAGTAGCAGGCATGACAAACAAGCATGAATGAGTAGGCACATCAGGGCTCAAACAACTCCTACTCATGCTAGTGGGTTTCATCTATTTACTGTGGCAATGACAGGTCATGCAAAGGATAAAGGGGTTCAGCTACCGCAGCAAGTAACAGATGAATCGATGTTGTCCTAATGCAGTAAAAGAGAGCAGGAGCGAGAGAGTAGGATTGTATCGGAATGAACAAGGGGGTTTTGCTTGCCTGGCACTTCTGAAGATAGCATTGAGTCTTCATCAGTGTTAACGATCACATCGTTGGTACAACGTCTACCGAGGGGGAACAACACCGGCAAATACAGAAGAAACACGATCAATGCAATGCACAATATGATGCATGCTATGACATGGCAATATGAATGTGTTTTGAGCTAATGCAACTAGCAACAGATTAAATGAAGTTGGTTTGAATACAAGATTCAAATTCCAACTCCATATATGGTTATTTAAATGTCCTTTATTTGTTTTGTCCAAAACAGAGGACAAACATTGTTCAAACATGCATGAAAATGGTACAGATGGATTCCTTGAATTTTTCTGATAATTTTTCATATATAATTTATTTAATTTGGAGTTACGGTTGAATTTCTATGAATTTTAGAAGTTTATACAATTTTCTGGAATTTTTGAATTTATTTTAAATCCAGAAAATGATTTATGGCGTCAGCACCACGTCACTGTGACGTCAGCAGAGTCAACTGGGCGCCCCGGGTCAAACCTGACCCGTGGGGGCCACACGTCAGTGACACAGGGTTGGTTAGTGTCAATGGCAGGTGGGGCCGGGTCAAAGGCCACGTCAGCGCGGTCAAAGGTGACGCGTGGGGCCACTGCAATTAGATTAAACCAATTCTATTTTAGTTAGCAGGTTAGTTAGGCGGTGGGGCCCGGCTGTCTGTGACACGATGCGGTGGTTAGTGGCTAATTAAGCCAGCCACGTCAGCTGGCCGGAGATTAGCCGGCGACGACCACAGAGCACGGCGGGGGCACGCCGGACTTGCGCTAAAGGCGACGAAGGCGGCAGCTGAGGGCACCGGGGAGTAACCCGGGCTCTCCCGCATCTGATGGGGTAGGTGGGAGGCTGCGGGGACGCCGGGGCTCGCCGGAACGGAGCTCGCGGCGGCGCCGGAGTTCGGGTGGTAACGGGCGCGAGGCCCTGGTGGGGTTTTGGACAAGCTGAGCTGCGCATGGGCTTCCTGTGAGCCCCACGAGCTCAAAGCCGTGCTCGGATGCGACCGAAACAAGCCATGGCTGCGACGGCAACATGGCCGGCGGCAGCGAGCTCCGGTTGCGGTGAGACGGCGGGTGCAGCATAGGGGCGAGCGAATGGAGAGAGGGGAAACACGACGGGGCTCACCGCGATGACGACGGAACGCTCGGCGAGGTCGGGGAGGGTCCGGAGCCGACGAATTTGACGGTGATGGCCGGCGGGTCCGAGGTAGAAGACGAGCCCGGTGAGGTCGTTCGGGGGCTTTTGGAGGGGCGTGGCTCGGTGAGGTGGGTCGAGGACGGAGTGGCGGAGCTCCTGAGCTCAGCGGGAGGGCGAGGGGTGGCCGGTGGCTACGGCAATCGGCGTCGGCGGCGATGGTGGCGTGTCGGTGGTGCTGCGGGAGAGAGCAGAGAAGGGGGGGAGGAGTACAGAGGGAGTGAGAAGGGCCAGGGGCTGCGTGGCGTCGCGGACAGAGTCCAGGGCGACGAGGGGAAGGCGGCAAGCAGGAGGTGGCCGGGGCATCGCCAGCGCTCGCCACCGAGCTGCTTCGGTGCGAGGGGAGGAAGACGACAGGAAAAGGGTGGGCTGGGCCGCGCTGGAGGAGCTGGGCCAGGTAAGTGGGCTGAGGTGAGCGCCAGGTAGTCCTCTGCTCTTTCTATTTCTGTTTTTATTTATCTATTTTGTTCTGTGTTGTTTTAGTTTAGTAAAATACTAAACCATTTTATAAAATCCTGAAAATAGTTATGTGGCTAGAACTAAAATATACCAAACCACATAAAATGTTCCAGTATTATTGGACATATATTATTTATATATCAAATATATATCCAATGCAAATAGTTATTGAATTAATTCAAAGGCCCAAAATAAATGTTTCAGTCACTCCAAAAATATTGGTTTGCATTTTACCTCTTACCAACATTTCTATGGAATAACAGGAACATTTTCTTGGACTCATTTGAGAAGATTTAAATGTTGATCATTTTTAGAAGGTTTCTGAGGCTTTGAAAATTCCTCAATTCAAATTTCATTTGAATTAAAACATGATGCTCACATGAGGTCTAGCCTAGAGCATAGCAGGACCAGGGATGTGACAACTCACCCCCACTAAACAAAAATCTCGTCCCGAGATTTAAGCGTAGGGTAAGGTGAAGGGGGAACGCAACTAGCACAATCTTCACGATCCAGGTTGCACTTCAAATGAACGTTGATTCAAACACCATCTTTGTCTCGAAGTCTTCCTTTGAGAACTCCAACTATCATGTCAGCGAGAGGAAAGGGAAGACCCTAAAAGAATTGTTCTTCCCGAAGGTCGAACAACTCAGGATTAATCCACGGAATGAGACATAGCAACATCTCTCGAGCTGAGAGACGAAGCACACATCCATAGGAATGGAGTGAAGCAGATGACAAAGGTTCACTAGGTAGACAACAATTTCAGACTTAAGAATGTGGTGACCGGTTGTCAACGTAGAGAGGAGTTGAATTGCCATGATACCATAACGATGCACCTTAGGGAAGGTGACTCGTAGAAATATCCCCTTAAGTGGCAAAAGAATTACCTTTGATTCAAAGATTATTGAAACTCTCTATATCAGCCTAAGGCTAATCACAACAATCGATTGGCGGGGGTCGGTAGAATGGCATACTCGGACTTGGATGATGTGGATTACCTTGTTGAAGACAACGTAATGGATGAATTTGCTTACCACCGGAAATGGAAGAGATTCATGGTAGAATGGCACAGTGGCGGTGCAAGCTGGGAACAATATGCAAATGCTGGGAATGATTCTGGTAACTGGGGAAGGACCCAACAATAGAGAGTGAATTCACTGTTTGAAAGGTCATAGCATTGCCGAGGAAACTGAGAGGAATCCTAGTTAGAGCCGATGATAACACGTAGCGCTTGTGCGTGCTCTCAAGAACTTGAGCATTTCCACAATCATCAAGGTTTTACCGACATCCGTGTCAAGGATCCTGGCAACACAACATACTACCATGATGGCTAATGATGGATGATGCAGATGCAAAGGAAGATAACACCTTCTCAGATTTCACCTTAGCGAGGCCAAGGAAGCAAAATCTGGATGATTGACCGAGAGACATTTAGCACTCCGCTTCTAATGTTCTCCTTGATGTGCTAGCGTAATCCACCCATAGATATGGTTTGATATCTAGAACATCAAGTAAAAGGTCGGGCTTCGGAATCTCAAAAATCCATAGGGGCAACTAGGGAGTAAATCCTACGAAATCCCTATGGGGAGGTGGCCAACTTCCTCATTCAAGATACTACAATAATAGTTTTTCCGGCTGGGTGTGTTGGCCACGACATCCACTTTACCGGTTATCGCGAGACCAATATTATAGTTCTTGGGAAATGTTCCAACCCATCATATCTGCCTGAGATTCAGATCTGGTTGGTGTTAGGATATTCCAGACTCATCGAGTCTAGGAAGAAAAATGAAAGTTTGCAACACAAATCGACGAGATGACGTTGCGAGATTCTCGGGGAATGAACTACGATAGTAAGCTCCAAAACATGAGCTGGTTCTGCTACAAACATGTGAACACGATGTCCTAGACAAGCATGACCACATAGTAGTCTTACAATAAAACACTACCGAGTTCTGGTTGGGAACCATCACCGTGGATAACGAAGTCCTTGCATAAGTCATATGATTAGCTCTTATGAAGGAACTTCTTCTCCTTGAACAAATCAATCAGTGGCTTGGTGTGCTCGGGACACATATGGAATGAAGGTTGCAAGTCTTCAAACCACAGAATTCTTCGCACGTGTGCATGACTGATTTGGGATGATTCCAAAGGAAACAACATTAACTTTCTCAAATTCACGGCGGCAACTTTCACCAAATGCACGTGTATAAGAGGAAGTCACTCCTTTCGTCAAACACATACCCCATGAGCTAGCATGAGGAAAATGCTTTCAAAAGTTTTCCAACACTAGCTTAATGTTCAGCAAAATTATGGAGAAGACAAGGATGTTGTCGATGGGCTCAACAACAATTCATCCAGGTTTCCATATAAAAGGAATTCCATAGTTAAGTGAACACAGTGATAGCATTGATCAGACCAAAAGATGTAATGGTGTATGCTCGAGGAAAATCCACGAGTAAGACAACATTACGAACATCGTTGGTTCTGACTTGATTTGAGGATAGCCCATACTCAAATCAAAGTTTTGGTTAGGACGATAAGTCCAGCAATTGATCGCGAGGATCAATCAATGAAGACATCACCTTTCTTCAACACACACTACACAAGAATATCCCTTTGGAACGAACTAAGTCAGGCAAGCTTTTATCTTCCAACTCTCCAAGTTGTTGTCTAGCTTAACCAACTAGCTCAGGGATATCTAACACCGATTCTTGGAGAGAAGGTGGTTCACAAGAAACCAACTTGATCACGAGCTCAACATAACAGTCAAGGGACAACCTGGTAATACTTCCGAGAAGATATTCGGAAAATCACGAACCACCGGCATGTTACTAAGCTCGAGAACAATCTCGCTTTTGAGGGCAAGACGATATGATCAAATGAGTGAGGACTTGACAAGATCCTAACTCATAAATCGAAGGGTGCACCGAAATAAGGACTAGGTAGCACGATCAATCTTAGAATGATGACTCAATAATCAGCACGCTAAGAATGAGGTTGTGGTCCATTTAACTACCAAGCAACGGAGTTGCTAGCAGTATTGATTTCACACGCCATGATTCATTTGACTGCATTCCGGTTACAATAACACAGGAACCGAGGAATGAACAATGATGGCAAGAAGTATCACTGTACCAAGAGTTCATAGGATGGTGTGCAATTCCTATAACAATCCCGATATAAAAGATGGTAATACTCCAAGGTAGAACAGAGCGAAAGCTGGATTAGCAATTTGTTCTGCGGAGCACAACTTCTTTGACCCAATCCTGGATATGGAAGAGGTACTGGAGTTTGTTTCTCCTAGTCATTCCGCGATAGAATGGCTTGACGGACCACAAGAGTAATAGGCATCGATAAACGAATGCATGCATACTCTTGACTATCAATTGATAGACGAAGGTCAGTAGACAACTAAAGAGGGACAACTCAAAGGAACATATAACTTTCTGAGTTGTGGATGCATAGATTAGTATGTCGAGCCAAGTTCAACATAATTCTTCCGGATAACCCATGCAGAAAGGTTGAGCTGGCAGAGTCACAATATAGAATGGAGAACTCCTCAAGAGTACTCTTGTTGTCATCTTTTGGTTCAGAAGAACTTCTGCCAAGAATGGTTCATGGTATTTGGAAGAACGATATACCACGGACCTCGAGGACTATCGCAAAGGTTACTAATATCCTAAAGGAACTAGCAACACTATCAACATGATGTAAGTAGGGTGAATATCGGGTTTAAGACCCAGGAATAGAATGCCTACTACTAAGTAGCACCACGGGATGCTATCGAGAATGATGGCCAGAATCTTCACACTGGAAACACAAAACATTGCTAGATTACTAGGTGACTCCCTAAAACACCTAGGGTCATAACAATAACTCCAACTTAAATGTCAAGGCAATAGAATACCTCAACTCAACAATTAGTGTGATTGAGCTGGCATAAAGGAACATCGAAACCAGAGGGAAAGGATTTTGCAAATGCATCAGACTATTTAGAAACCTGGGATGACTCGGACAGCATAACGGCTGTAAATGCTCGAAAATATTTGAGACAATCACAAAAGTGGTGGCATAACCACTCAGAGGCACAATATCAAGGTTTCAAGATCAATAATTAACATACAGAGGTAGAAACTGAACTGAGGCTTAAATCCAACAATCTTATAAGTCTATGGATTAGTAACACGTGATCCTGATAGAAAGAAGAGATAGCCTAATTCCTTAACCCCGTAGGAAAGATAAGATGACTCAGATCAGAGGGCATGAGGTATAAGGAGTAAAAAGAGCCTTACGTTCCATCCCACAATCAATTCCCTTACATAACTAAAGCATTTCTAGACTCAACTTCGACCAGTTTGGCTTGGTAATCCTACAGACAGTCAAGCTCTGATACCAACGCTGTCAGGACCCCGACTCAATGCCACATCGATCTAGCATGTAACACCTCATATCACTTTGCGGCCTCACGCACGGTATTCCCACGGGTGTCGCCTTACCTTTGCCCGGGACCGTTTGCGCCTTTTGGCACACGTATATGATAGAGTCGCTAGCATCCATATGATAAGGAGCCCGGGCTGACATGGCTAGTCGTAAACCTAAAGTGGTACTAACTTACCGGGACAGGCATCCATGACCCAGCATCGAACGTGTCGGTCATCAGCGAGTGAATCCAGGCTGTAGCACTGGGCTAGCAGGACTCCGGTGAACCGGGCTGTAGCGGGCTAACAGGACTCCGGTATTCATCGCGTGACATTTCCCCGAAGGGACAGACACAGGAACGAAGAAGGACACATGCCGGCCAGCCTAAGTGTTCCGGAGCAGTAGCAAGCTACCATGGCTCAGTGGAAGCACTAGGAGACATTCCCCGGTAAGAGAGGCTACTAAGGATAAACAACTAGATAGCCAAATCCCACACATACCAAGCATTTCAATAACATACACACAATATGCTCGATATGTGCAAATACAACATGGCATCACAACATGACTCTACGACTCAAATATTTATTCATTAGGCTCCGAGGAGCGGGATATTACAAACAGGGGTCTCACGACCCAACATTCAGAGCATACAAATCAAAGCACAAGCGGAAGCTATCATGTCTGGGTACATACATCTATAAATGGAAAAGGCTGAGAAGCCTGACTATCTACCAAATCCTGCCGAGGCACAAGATCGTAGCTGAGGTAACAAGCTAAACGTCGAAGTCCACCTGGAACTACTAGTGAGACCGAAGTCTCTCTGCAAAAACATAAAATAGGCAAACGTGAGTACAAATGTACCCAGCAAGACTTACATCAGAACTAACTACATATGCATCATTATCAACAAAGGGGATGGTGGGGTTTAACTGCAGCAAGCCAGCTTTGACTCGGTGGCTATCCTAAACTACGACTGCAAGTAACTCTTTTGAGGTGGCGCACACGAGTCCACATATTCACCATATCAATACACCACTATGGATCCGCTCCCGTCTCCCTACGAGAACGCCATCCATAGCACTCACACTTATCTTGCGTATTTTAGAGTATCCACTTTCACTTGTCTATGAACTGATATAAGCAACCCAGAAGTCCTTTACCGCGGACACGGCTATTCGAATAGATGATATTAACCCTGCAGGGGTGTACTTCTTCATACATGTTTCCACCACTTAGCGTCTGCACACGACATGTGCTCGGCAGACTTCAAGCGAAAGCCGACGTGGGTGTAGACCACGACCTACCTAAACACTCAAGTCTCTAGTCCAGGTTTATCACCTATTCGGGTTCCATCCATGAGGAGATCCGGCCGGAGTTTCGCTCACAGCCCCAAACGATGTGAACAGGGTTCCCGAGACACCAAACGGGCGCCCGGTACACCGTGCCACGTGCCTACCGCATCACAGCCCACCCCTCCGGTCAGCGCTGCCCACGGCCTCCAGCATACTACAAACACCAGAAACTACTTGCAACTCCTGGACAGAGGACAAGGGTGAATAAGAAGTCGAGCGGGGTCATATTTCAGGGCCCAATGTATGGTAGTAGCTGAATCATGGATCACAAACACAGAACTCAGTTCCTAAGGACGACTTCAATGAGACAACCCACCATGTACTCCTACATGGCCTCTCACCGACACCTTTTACCAAATCGTGTTCACACACTTAGCTCACACACAGTAGGACATGTTCACACACCTCTGATTCATCCCGGATGAATCAGACCTGACTCAACTCTAAGCAGTAGCAGGCATGACAAACAAGCATGAATGAGTAGGCACATCAGGGCTCAAACAACTCCTACTCATGCTAGTGGGTTTCATCTATTTACTGTGGCAATGACAGGTCATGCAAAGGATAAAGGGGTTCAGCTACCGCAGCAAGTAACAGATGAATCGATGTTGTCCTAATGCAGTAAAAGAGAGCAGGAGCGAGAGAGTAGGATTGTATCGGAATGAACAAGGGGGTTTTGCTTGCCTGGCACTTCTGAAGATAGCATTGAGTCTTCATCAGTGTCAACAATCACATCGTTGGTACAACGTCTACCGAGGGGGAACAACACCGGCAAATACAGAAGAAACACGATCAATGCAATGCACAATATGATGCATGCTAAGACATGGCAATATGAATGTGTTTTGAGCTAATGCAACTAGCAACAGATTAAATGAAGTTGGTTTGAATACAAGATTCAAATTCCAACTCCATATATGGTTATTTAAATGTCCTTTATTTGTTTTGTCCAAAACAGAGGACAAACATTGTTCAAACATGCATGAAAATGGTACAGATGGATTCCTTGAATTTTTCTGATAATTTTTCATATATAATTTATTTAATTTGGAGTTACGGTTGAATTTCTATGAATTTTAGAAGTTTATACAATTTTCTGGAATTTTTGAATTTATTTTAAATCCAGAAAATGATTTATGGCGTCAGCACCACGTCACTGTGACGTCAGTAGAGTCAACTGGGCGCCCCGGGTCAAACCTGACCCGTGGGGGCCACACGTCAGTGACACAGGGTTGGTTAGTGTCAATGGCAGGTGGGGCCGGGTCAAAGGCCACGTCAGCGCGGTCAAAGCTGACGCGTGGGGCCACTGCAATTAGATTAAACCTAATCTATTTTAGTTAGCAGGTTAGTTAGGCGGTTGGGCCCGGCTGTCTGTGACACGATGCGGTGGTTATTGGCTAATTAAGCCAGCCACGTCAGCTGGCCGGAGATTAGCCGGCGACGACCACAGAGCACGGCGGGGCACGCCGGACTTGCGCTAAAGGCGACGGAGGCGGCGGCTGAGGGCACCGGGGCGTAGCCCAGGCTCTCCCGCATCTGATGGGGTAGGTGGGAGGCTGCGGGGACGCCGGGGCTCGCCGGAACGGAGCTCGCGACGGCGCCGGAGTTCGGGTGGTAACGGGCGCGAGGCCCTGGTGGGGTTTTGGACAAGCTGAGCTACGCATGGGCTTCCTGTGAGCCCCACGAGCTCAAAGCCGTGCTCGGACGCGACCGAAACAAGCCATGGCCGCGACGGCAACATGGCCGGCGGCAGCGAGCTCCGGTTGTGGTGAGACGGCGGGTGCAGCATAGGGGCGAGCGAATGGAGAGAGGGGAAACACGACGGGGCTCACCGCGATGACAACGGAACGCTCAGCGAGGTCGGGGAGGGTCCGGAGCCGACGAATTTGACGGTGATGGCCGGCGGGTCCGAGGTAGAAGACGAGCCCGGTGAGGTCGTTCGGGGGCTTCTGGAGGGGCGTGGCTCAGTGAGGTGGGTCGAGGACGGAGTGGCGGAGCTCCTGAGCTCAGCGGGAGGGCGAGGGGTGGCCGGTGGCTACGGCAATCGGCGTCGGCGGCGATGGTGGCGTGTCGGTGGTGCTGCGGGAGAGAGCAGAGAAGGGGGGGAGGAGTACAGAGGGAGTGAGAAGGGCCAGGGGCTGCATGGCGTCGCAGACGGAGTCCAGGGCGACGAGGGGAAGGCGGCAAGCAGGAGGTGGCCGGGGCATCGCCAGCGCTCGCCACCGAGCTGCTTCGGTGCGAGGGGAGGAAGACGACATGAAAAGGGTGGGCTGGGCCGCGCTGGAGGAGCTGGGCCAGGTAAGTGGGCTGAGGTGAGCGCCAGGTAGTCCTCTGCTCTTTCTATTTCTGTTTTTATTTATCTATTTTGTTCTGTGTTGTTTTAGTTTAGTAAAATACTAAACCATTTTATAAAATCCTGAAAATAGTTATGTGGCTAGAACTAAAATATACCAAACCACATAAAAATGTTCCAGTATTATTGGACATATATTATTTATATATCAAATATATATCCAATGCAAATAGTTATTGAATTAATTCAAAGGCCCAAAATAAATGTTTCAGTCACTCCAAAAATATTGGTTTGCATTTTACCTCTTACCAACATTTCTATGGAATAACAGGAACATTTTCTTGGACTCATTTGAGAAGATTTAAATGTTGATCATTTTTAGAAGGTTTCTGAGGCTTTGAAAATTCCTCAATTCAAATTTCATTTGAATTAAAACATGATGCTCACATGAGGTCTAGCCTAGAGCATAGCAGGACCAGGGATGTGACATGCCGGTCCACGCTAACGAGCAGAAGAGCCTCACCCGTGACACCACCGATGAGGAGCTGCAGCGCATCGCCACTAGGGCGGAAGAGGTTGCGGCCGCAGCTGCCGCGGGCGTGTTTGGGTTCACTGTGGAGGAGGCGGAGGCTGCAGAGGCGGCAAACCTTGCCGAGCGCGCGGAGTTCATTGGTGAGGAGGAGCCTGCCAGTTCAGAAGCCGAGCCGAGCGAGGCCGCCGAGGAGGAGCCCGAGCCTTCAGAAAACTTGCCGCAGGTGGAGCCCCCGGCCCCGCCAAGAAGGCGCCTTCGCAGGGCCGGGGACGCAGCGGGGCGGCAGCCGGGTCAACAACCGCCGAGCCGTGCGACGCGCTCTACCGCGGCAAGCAATGTTGCTGCGGGAGCGCCTCACGCAACAACGGCAACTGGAGCGGGATCTTCCCGGGCCACCGCCACCGCCCCCGCCAAGCGGGCAAGGGATCCTACTCCTCCGCCTCGCCGCACCGGAGGACGGCCGGACTTCGATCTTTCCGCACTCAGCTCCGACGAGGAGGAAGAAGAGTAAGTTTCTTCGGTGCTCTTGTAGTTCTTCAATCTTGCTGTTTATATCTTGTATCTGACTTGCTCCAATCTGGACTCCTTTCTTTTCAGGACGCTGGCCCAGAGAGCGGCGAAGAGGGCCAAGGCCGCGGTGATTGTCATCGAGGATGACCCCACCGTGTCAGCAGGAGGTGGGTCCGAGACCACCTTGACGGACCCGGCAATCACTCCTCAAAGCAGCCCCCAACGCAGCCCCCAGCGTAAGTTCATAGTTTAGCCTTCTGCTGCCGGGGCGCTTGAGTGCTTTTTCCTTTGTTGATATCTTGCTTGCTGATTTGTGTAGGAGCAGAGCAGCCACATCAGGAGCGCCCGGAAGCTGGTCCCGAAGTGCCATCTGCTTCGACTACGCCGCCAAGGGAGGGGTTCCCCATAAGGGAGCGCTCTCCAGCAAGGGAGAACTCTCCGGCAAGGGACAGCACCATCGATCCTGCAGCGACCGAGACCGCAACTGCAGATCTTGGCGCAGGTAATTCACTTGTCCAAAAACTTTCCCTTGGGTTCTTCTTCTTCTGATTTTCTTCTCTTGGATTTTTGATTGATTTTTCTCCCTTCTTCGTTCTTCAAACACCTCTGCTACTAAGCCAATGGAGACAGAGGGCGCCGGCGAGGAAGGGGCCGGTGCTGATGAGACCGCCGGCGAGGAGGCCGCCAGGGCTGCCGCTGCAGAAGCCGGCGAGGGGTCGGGCGATCGCACTGACGACCCTGAGGCCGCAGGAGCGCCAGGCGCTGCGCCGACCGCTGATCCCTCTGCCGCTTCTGCGGAGCCGGGCTCCGAGGGGCCCCAGCTCGGCGCCTACTTGAAGGCCGACGACAATATCTTCATCAAGCTACCCTGGGCGTCGAGCTCCAGGGCGCCGGTCGAGGGGGAAACTTTCGACGGGGAGGTGCTCGCCTCTGTTGGACTGTCATTGGTCGACGCGCCCAGCAGCAGCAGCGACGAGCCTGAGGAGGAGCAGCTGCTGCGGAAGCTGCTGTCATTCTACCACGCCCGGAAAGCCAAGCTGGCTTCCCGGGAAGCGCTTGTCGCGAAGGCGGGAGTTGACATGGAGAAGCGCGCGGAGGAGCTCCGGGGCCACAATCAAGAAGCTCTCCGGTCCCTGGTGCAGGAGCGGGAGCGACTCGACGAGGAGCGCACGGCCTTCCTTCTCGAGAAGGCCGAAGCTGAGGAGGAGCAAAGGCTGGCTGCCGAGAAGCAGTCCGTGCGGGAAGGTGAACTAGTGCAGCGGAAGGCCAACCTCTATAGCTACGAGGAAGAGCTCGCCGAGCGCGAGCAAGCACTTGGCGGGGCGCTCAAGGAGGCAAAGGACGCTGCGGCAATTGCAGAGGCCGCCAAGAAAGAGCTGGAGGAGAAGGTGGCGCAGCTGGAGGCCAACATTGGGAAGAGCGGCGAGGAGCTTGCCGCGCTCAAGCGTGAGCGTGAGAAGGATGCTGCCGCCCACGGTGAGCTGCAAGGTCTTCTCGCTGAGAGGGGCAAGGAGCTCAGCGCCGCCAAGGATTCCAAAGCAGACCTGGAGCTGAAGCTGGCCACGCTGACGCGGACGCTGGAGGCCGCCAAGGAGCGGGAGAAGACCTTGTCGGAGAAGGTCAAGGCTGACGTGGCGCTGCTGGAGAGCATTGCAGTTACCCAGAACTCGTTTAGAGACACTGTGGAGCACTGGACCGAGGGTCTGGTGAACATTGCCGCAGTCATCAACGAGGAGCTGGCGCAGCTGGGGATGGAGGACTTTGGGTATCCTTCCGACGAGAGTCTTCAACCCAGCGCCAAGCTCAGCCTGTTCTTCAAGGGCGTGGCGACGGCACTCCAGCGGCTCCGGGAGAGGATCCCAAAGCAGCTGGCTGACGAGTCGCGCAAAATCTGCACCGGGGTTCTCCAGAAGGTGCTGATGAAGGCGGCCTTCCGCAATCCAGGCCTCAGCTTCACCAACGTCCTCAGATCCTTGCCGCCTGACGCCGATCTGTGTGCACTCAAGGCCCTTGTCGCACCCATTGTGGACAAGGTGAGCGAGATCAAGAGGGTCGAGGGCGGAGGCGTAGACTAGGCCGTCCATTTCTTCTTTTCCCTTGCCGCTGCTAATCATGTTATGAAAACATTCTGTTAGAGCTGCGACAAGTTATCTTGTAATATAACTTTATTTCTGTTATCAATTGCTATGTTATTTCCTCTACCAGATTCCTTCCTTTGTATGTTTTTACCCTACGCTTCTAGGGAACTTGTCGGCGCAGGCACCCGAGCCGCGAGCGCTGAGTGCGGAACTTCAGCAGCCTGCTGGCGGCGCTGCTTCCGACAAGAAACCTTGTCGCGACTAGATGCAGCACACTTAAGCTGTTGAGCGGACTCGAAACAAAGTAAGGGCGCAACTAGCCACGAGTTGGTTCCTCCGCGCACAGGTTTTCCATACAAAGCAGGGTCGTTCGAGGAAGATAACTCAAAAATTTAAAAACTGATTGCTCAAACTTTGGCAACTTAGCTTTTCTGTCGTTTGCTTCCCGGCAAGGCAAGACTTCGCTTGAACGACGCCTGGTCCATACCACAATCTTCTCCTTCTCCCCCGGCAAACATGTGTGCGAGGGAACCTTCTTTTCCTTTGTTGAAAAAGAAGAAAGAAGAGAAAATAACGATATGGAGCCCTTCGGCTCGTTACTGCTCACCGGATGTAGGTGCTGCACAAAGTGTCAGATAACGCATGCGAGAAAGAAACTAATGCATGAAATGGACAAGTTGTGCAGAGCACATGGGGTTTTACTTATGCACGGGATCTGCGCCCGGCTTTGTACAAAGGATTATATGCAACAGCGGCAAGACTTGTACAAAAGGTGGTTGCCGGAACGGGGTTCCGGCAACCGCGCCCTACGGGAAAAACTTACGAAGATGTTCTATGTTCTAGGAGTTGCTCACCGGAATGCCATCTTCGGTCTCAAGGTGGACAGCGCCGAGCCTTGTGACTCGTCTCACCCGATAAGGGCCTTCCCACTTCGGCGTCAACTTGTTGGAATTCTTGGCGGACTGAACGCGCCGAAGAACAAGGTCGCCTTCCTCGAAGCTTCTGGCCTTAACTTTGCGGCTATGGTAGCGGTGCAAAGCTTGCTGGTATCGGGCAGCTCGTACAGCAGCCTGAAGACGATCTTCCTCAAGGAACAGCGCGTCGTCTTGTCGCAGCTGTTCTTGCTCAAGCTCATCATAAGCGAGCACTCGAGGCGATCCGTATACGAGTTCCGTGGGGAGAACTGCCTCTGCTCCATAGACTAGAGCGAAAGGCGTCTGGCCAGTGGCTCGATTTGGCGTCGTTCTGATCGACCAAAGAACCACCGGCAGCTCCTCGATCCAGTTTCTTCCGCACTTGCGCAGCCTGTCGAAAGTTCTGGTCTTGAGCCCGCGCAGCACTTCAGCATTTGCCCTCTCTGCTTGACCGTTGCTTCTCGGATGAGCAACAGAAGCGAAGCAGACCTTGGCGCCAAGGTCTTGGACGTACTGCATGAAGGTGCGGCTCGTGAATTGCGTGCCGTTGTCGGTGATGATCCTGTTAGGGATCCCGAAACAGCAAACAATTGACCTGAAGAACTTGACTGCTGACTGTGCTGTCACCTTCCTCACTGGCTGCACTTCCGGCCACTTTGTGAACTTGTCGATTGCGACGTACAAGTACTCAAAGCCCCCGACAGCTCGAGGGAAAGGGCCGAGGATATCGAGCCCCCAGACCAAAAATGGCCAGGATAAAGGGATCGTCTGGAGAGTTTGAGCTGGCTGGTGTATCTGTTTGGAGTGGAACTGGCACGCTTCACACTTGGTTACTTGTGCAGTTGCATCCTGGAGGGCTGTCGGCCAAAAGAAGCCTTGCCGGAAGGCTTTTCCGGCAAGTGCCCTTGCGCTTATGTGGTGGCCACATATGCCTCCATGTATCTCTGCCAACAGCTTTTGTCCATCTTCCCGGCATATACACTTCAATTTCACACCATTGAGTCTTCTTCTGTACAGTATGTTATCGACAAACTAGTACATACTTGACTGCCGGGCTACTCTTTTCGCTTCTTCTTGCTCTTCGGGAAGTTCTCCTGTCTGAAGGAAATGGATAATCTGCTGTGCCCATGCTGGAGCTTGTGGCTCGACAACAAGGACTAAAGGCACATCTGCTGCTGTGGGAACATCCGCTTCTACGGCAAGGACTTGCGGCCCTGCCGGAGCTTGATGTTCCCCGGCAAGCTTGCCGGAGCAAAACTTGTCGGGAGCGTCTGCTTCAACGGAACAAACCATAAGGTTTGCCGGAGCAGACTGCCCCTCAGCATTCTTGGTGTTGATCTTGGGGACTTTCTTGGCGGCGACTTCGGGGAGCTCTGCCGGAAAGTAGTCGCCAGAAACCAACTTCCTCTTCTTGCTTTGTCTAGTTGAGGGTGTTATGGATGGTTGAGTCAACTTGAGCACAAAGATCCCTGGTTCCACAGGTAACTTTAGTGCGGCGCACTTTGACAGGCCATCAACAATGTCATTCTGAGCTCTCGGGATATGTTCCATCTGTAGGCCGTCAAAGTGCTCTTCTAGCTTCCTCACTTCATCAACATATGCTTCCATCAATGGACTCTGGTAGTTCTTGTTCACTTGGCGGACGACAAGCTGTGAGTCACCCCTGACAATGAGCTTCTTGATCCCAAGGTCTGCTGCGATTCTGAGACCGGCAAGCAATCCTTCATACTCTGCAGTATTGTTGGTTGCTTGCTCCTTGGGAAAGTGCATCTGGACTACGTATTTGAGGTGCTCTCCGGTGGGTGCGACAAGCAGCACGCCCGCACCAGCGCCTTGCAGCGAGAAGGCACCATCAAAGTACATCAACCACTCTCTGCTTGCCTCTTTGACGGGGATGCTCGTCTCTGGAATTTCTTCATCTGGGGTTGGCGTCCACTCTGCTATGAACTCTGCCAATGCTCTGCTTTGGATAGTTGAAGTGCTCTCAAACTTGAGGCCAAAGCTTGACAGTTCCAGCGCCCACTCGACAATCCTGCCTGTTGCTTCTGGATTTTGCAGTATCCTCTTCAGCGGAAAGCGAGTGACGACTGTGATTTCATGTGCTTGGAAGTAATGGCGCAGCTTTCTCGAGGCCATGAGGAGGCCGAAAAGCAACTTCTGCACACCAGAGTACCTTGATCTAGCCCCCTGCAGAAGGGAACTGACAAAGTAAACTGGATGCTGCACCATTCTCTTCTGCATCTTATCATGCTCCTGCGCAGATCCATCTTTGTCGGGACCAGAGCTTGTCGGCGAAGCCCCCTGCTTGTCGCTGGATGCATCTGCCGTGGTTGCTGGCTCATCATCTGCCTCTCTCTCCGCCACTAACGCAGCACTAACCACTTGATTGGTTGCCGCTATATACAGCAGCAACTTCTCTTGCGGCTTAGGTGCGACAAGTGTTGGAGTGGAGGACAGGTATCTCTTCAAGTCCTGCAGCGCAGCCTCCGCCTCCGGAGTCCATTTCATTGGACCTGCCTTTTTCAAAATTTTGAAAAATGGCAGGGCGCACTCAGCAGATCTAGAGATAAACCTGCTGAGAGCAGCCACGCAACCGGCAAGCCTTCGTACATCCTTGACGCGCTTTGGTGCTTCGATCTGCTCAATGGCCTTAATCTTGTCGGGATTGGCTTCAATTCCCCGCTGAGACACGAAGAACCCGAGAAGCTTGCCGGAAGGGACTCCGAACACGCACTTCTCGGGGTTAAGCTTGAGGTTGATCTTGTGCAGATTTGCAAATGTCTCGTCTAAATCTTGAATCAGGGTCGCCCTGTTCTTGCTCTTGACCACTATGTCATCCATGTAAGCTTCCACATTTCTGTGCATTTGCGGCTCAAAAGCGTGGTGGACTACCCTTGCGAATGTTGAACCAGCATTCTTCAAACCGAAAGGCATCCGTACAAAGCAGTACGTGCCACACGGGGTGATAAATGCGGTTTTCTCTTCATCCTCTTCTGCCATGAAGATCTGATGGTATCCTGAGTATGCATCAAGAAATGAAAGCAAATCACATCCGGCTGTGGAGTCAACAATCTGGTCAATGCGCGGCAAGGGAAATGAGTCTTTGGGACAAGCTTTATTAACATCAGTGAAGTCAATACAAAGTCTCCATTTCCCGTTAGCCTTGCGCACAACAACAGGATTGGCCAACCACGTGGGATGGAGCACTCCTCTGACAAGGCCTGCTGCTTCCAACTTCTTGATTTCTTCTGTGATGAATTCTTGGCGCTCCACTGCCTGCTTCCTGACTCTCTGCTTGACGGGCCGCGCATGAGGACAGACGGCAAGGTGGTGCTCAATTACTTTCCTGGGAACACCGGGGATATCAGACGGTTGCCATGCAAACACGTCGACATTCGCCCGCAGGAAAGCAACAAGCACGCTTTCCTATTTGGGGTCAAGAGTGGCGCTGATGGTGAAGGTACCACCAGCGCCATCCTCCTTGGCGTACACCTTCTTGGTCTCAGGTGGGGCTGCCATTGCCTTCTTACACTTGCCGGTGGAGCTCGATGGTGCGTCCTCGACGGTAGCACAGCACTCCGAAGAGGTGCGCTTGCCGGAGTGGGCATCAGAGCTCTTGCCGGACTTGGTCTTCTTCTTCCCCCCGGGAGCTTCAGCGGCAAGTGTCTTGCGTTCTGCTGCGGCTACTGCTTCCCGGTAGATCTTGTCGACACAGATAAGAGCATCCTTCTTGTCGCCAGGGACAGAGATGACACTTATCGGGCCTGGCATTTTCAGTACGTTGTACGTATAGTGAGATGCTGCCATGAACTTGGCGAGTGCCGGACGGCCAAGGATTCCATTGTAAGGTAATGGAAAGTCAGCAACATCAAATGTGACCCTCTCAGTCCTGAAGTTCAGTTTGCTGCCAAATGTTACCGGCAACGTGATCTTTCCCTTCGGCTTGCTCCTTCCCGGGTTGATTCCTTGAAATGTACCGGTCTCTTCGAGCTCGCTGTCGGGGATCTGGAGTTTCTGGAGCACCGCGGAGGAGATCAGGTTCAAGCCGGCCCCGCCGTCAACTAGCATCTTAGTGACCTTGAGGTTGCGGATTGTTGGTGAAACCAACATCGGCAAGCACCCGACCGCAGTTATGCGATCCGGGTGGTCCTCAATATCAAAGATGATAGGCATGCCGGACCATTTCAGAGGCTTGCGTGACTCGACGGGTGGTTCTGCTGCATTAACTTCCCGCACCCACTGCTTGAGCTGACGGTGCGAGGTATGCAGAGAAGCACCACCGTCAATGCATAGGACCTCTGTGGCTTTCTGGAACTCCTGCTCCTCAGTCTCCTCGTCATCCAGGTCTTCATCGTTGTTGTCATCTTCATCCTTGTCGCGGCCGCGGGGAGCTCTGTCTCCTTGCCGCTGCTTGGCCTTGCCGCGGCGTCCTCCTCGGCCGATACGTTTCTTGCCGGATCCCCCAGCACCTTCCTGGGCCTTCTCCTTGTCGCACCGCTCGTATTCAGCTTTCTGTTGCTCAACAAGCTGCTCGACTTTCTTATAGTTCTGGAGATCATGGCCCTTGGTGCGGTGGATCTTGCAATACTGCTTGTTGGTGTTGTCCTGCTTATCGGCGACCGCCACCTCCGCGGCAACCTCCTTGCCGGAGTCACCAGCTTTGGCTTCCTTGGCGCCACCACCGTTGCCGGACTGTTCAACAACTAGCACCTCTTTGCCTTTCCTCCTTCTGTTGTTCCGCCGCCGGTTTTTCCTTGACGGGGCAGCATGTTCACTGTCAGATCCTCCCGCTCCTACATTCTCTCCCGGGAGTCTCCTCCCTTCCTCAGCGCGTGCACACTTGTCGGCCAGTGCATATAACTCACTGACGTCCCTGATCTTGCACATCACCATTTCCTCCCGCATCCTGCGGTTCCGCAAGTTCTGATGGAACACGCTGATCACCGCGGCAGGGTGGACGTCTGGGATGTTGTGCTGCACACTGCTGAATCTCTGAATGTACTTGCGCAGGGTCTCTCCTTCCTTCTGGGCGAGCAGATGAAGATCACTCTCCTGGCCATGAGGCTTGTGTCCGCCTCTGAAGGCGCCGACGAATTGATGGCACAGATCAGCCCAAGAGGATATTGAGTTGTCCGGCAAGTGCATAAGCCAAGATCTGACGTTGGGCTTGAGCACCAGCGGGAAGTAGTTGGCAAGGATCTTGTCATCCCGTCCCCCGGCAGCCTGCACCGCGATGGTGTAGATGCTGAGGAACTCTGACGGATGCGTCTTGCCGTCGTACTTCTTCGGTACGTCTGGCTTGAAGTTCTTCGTGCTGGGCCACTGGACTTGCCGCAGCTCACAAGTGAACGCAGGGCAACCTACCGCGTACGGCAGATCGCCTGGTTCCCCTGGCGCATGCATGTCAACAGAGGGCCCAGCGCGCTTGTCGGATTGACATCGCGCTTCTCTTTGGCGCTCGATGCGAGTTCGAGCGTCTTCTTGTTGTCGATCATGAAGAACTTGGCGCTGATCGCGACGAGCTCGTGGATCCGAAGATGCGGTGGAGTCGCTGTCGAGGTGGATCCGGTGAGTCGGCGATCTTGGCCTTCGGGGTGGTGATTGCTTGGTAGTTGCACCACCACCCGTTTCGTCGCCACCGGCTCGCGCCCGGCAACCCTGCCGCGGCGGTGACGCGCTCGGCCGTCGTGGAGTGTCGCCGTTGGCGTAGCCGATGAGACTCTGAATGGTGGCCCTCCATTCGTCGATCTTGTCCGACGTCGGAGGGTAATCTAGGAGAAGTTGAGCTCGCGCCAAAGCTTCTGCTGGAGTGGTGGGTGGCAGGGGCGGACGGCGCGAGGAGCGGGACGTGCTCGAACTTCTAACTATGTTAGAAGGACCAGTATCCCGTCCAGGCGACCGTGCCCCGCTCGTGCCAACATGCTGGCGTGCATGCTGGTCTTGAGCGCCCCGAGATCCACCAGCTTGGTCTTGGCCTATCACGCGTATGTCACTGCGAGTGCCATGACGCTGTTGATCTTGCGCCTCCTGAGAGTGGCACGGAACATGTACAGTCGCCGAGGTTTGTGCAGCCTTGTTCTTGGACCTGGCGGCATCTTGAGCTTCCTCGTCGACGTCCATTCTTCCGCCGACGTCCATTCCACCACCCGTTTGCTCCAACGGTGGCGGAAGTGACGTGGACGGAGCAGCTGACGCCGAAGTCTTCTTCTTCGGTGGCATGTTGATGAAGGGAATGAAGATCTAGCTCGTGTGAACGCCGGATCAGGTTCACACAATCTCGACGCCCCCTACCTGGCGCGCCAAAGATGTCGGGGAAACTGATCCTCGAACACCTATGGGGCTGGCGGACCGGGCCCCTTTCGGTTCGGCGGGGGGCGGAGATCGCACGAAGAGCAGATCGAGGCGAAGCACACGAGCAGTTTACCCAGCTTCGGAGCTCTCCGGAGAGATAACACTCCTACTGCTGCTTGTCTGGTTCTATTCTGTTCTTGCTCTAGAGAGAGAGCGTAGTGTCTTTCTGGGTTACGAATGAGTCGAACCGAACCCAAATGAGTCGAACCGAACCCCCTCTACGTTGCGCATGGGCCTCCTTTTATACGCTAAAGGGGTCACCGACAGGTGGCAACGCAGAGAAGGGTACAAATGTAAAAAGTGGGGTGGTTGGTACAGTTACTTGTACAGTGCACCCAACCTAACCCTGACGACAGGGGACAAGGGCATTAAAGGCCCGTCTGAGTCGCCCAAACAGTGCAGAAAAGGACCGTTAGGGGCGCCACCATTCGCCACGATGGTGATCTTGTCAACTTCGCATGCCACTGCGCACCGCTGGCTGCACAGCCTCCCGCCACGCGCGCCTGGAGAGGCCCCCAGAGCGACACGTTGGTGGATGCGCTGGAGCGTGGGCACAGAGTGGCCGCCTGCCGCGGCAAGCGCCTTGCCGCTGTTGTTATCTTGTCGGGTCCGGAAGCTTGTCATTCACCTAGCCTCGAGGTACCTTGGTTGGTCTTCCCGGCAAGCTCCTCTTGCCGGGGCCTTGTTGCCTTGCCGGAGTGCGAGGCGCGTCGCGGCAAGTTCCTTGGAGTGTCCTGGTTGGCCTTCCCGGCAAGCTCCTCTTGCCGGGGCCTTGTCTCCTGAGCTTAAATACTTTGTTCTTGAATGGCTCCAAGGGAACCTTGGAGGATCTTGGCGTTCGCCCGGCAAGCCTTGCCGCGGGGTGCTGCAACTGCCCGTGCACAAGTTCGGGGTACTAGGGTACCCCTATTCTAGTACACCGACACAGGGTATTTGGAGAACTTTTATTTTCGGGGTATTTTTGTATTGCACGGATAAATCAGATAACAGAATGAAAATACTTATTTTTATTTTATTTTATATAAATAACAGAAAGTAAAGAAGGATACAGAGAGTTGTGTTTTCTAAATTCATCCATCTCATGATCATCAAAAGGAATCCACTAACAAGGTTGATCAAGTCTAGTTAACGAACTCATTCCGAATGAGATGGAACCGGAGAAATTTCGAATAACACTATGTTACCCCAACGGGGATATTTGTAACATCCCAAATTTTCAATTTGGAATGTTATACATTAGATTATCATTGCACACCATATTTTATTGCTTTTGGCCTGATCAGAAATTCTACGCAACTCAAGGACCCACGGAGAGAGTTGGGGATTTCGTTATTTTCATATTTGAGTTTTCTCAAATTTTGAAAGTAGGATCATTTGATTTTATTTATTTTATCTTCAATTATTTCAATTATAAAAATAAGTGAGAGGGAATAAAATGACTTTCCCAAAATAAAGAAATATTGAGGATTTAACAAAAAATCAAATAAGATTTTATTTTGGAGTTTTTTGCTGTTTTATTTGAATTTAGGAAAAAAATGCACGTTTTTAGAAATTGCATTTAGGCGCCAAATAAATGTTCACTTTGTCCGGCTTGATTTTAGAAGACGGGCAAAATTTATTTCGGGATTTTTGGAGTCCGTTTAGTATTTCTTTTCTTTCTTTTTCTGCGCGTCAAATTATTTAAAAAAACGGACCTACCTAGCCGGGCCGTGTCCGACTAGGACACTTGGCCCTAACGGCCTTTAAAGCCGTGAGGGCCCGAGCCAGCCGCAGCCTCCCCAGCCCCCGAAACCCTAGCCGCCGCCGCCGCGGCCCTCGATCCGCGCCCCCCAGCCACCGCCGCCGCGCGAGTTCGCCACGCGCCGCCCCTCGCCTCGCCGCCCGCTGCCGCTGCCGTGCCGCCCGCCGCCGGAGCCGCCGCCGCACCGGAGCCGCGCCGCCGCTGCCGTCGTCTCGCCGGAGCCGCCCGAGGTAGCCGCCGTTGCCTCGGTTTTCGCAGATCA
Source organism: Triticum dicoccoides (assembly GCF_002162155.2). Lineage (NCBI taxonomy): Eukaryota > Viridiplantae > Streptophyta > Magnoliopsida > Poales > Poaceae > Triticum > Triticum dicoccoides. The sequence goes on along the minus strand of NC_041386.1, from coordinate 494,157,538 downwards.
TTTTTTAAAACCTAGATCCATTTTTTAGATCTGGTTCGGTTTATTTTCGTCGGTTTAGTTAATTAGCGAACGGCCGCTTTTTCGTTCGTTTTTATGAATGGTATTCGTCGTTTAGCCGCAGACAGCGAACATTCGTTCGTTAGCCTGTTCGTCGTTTTTCTTTTTCTCGGATTTTCCGAGATTATTTCTGATCGTGATTTCTGATCCGATTTTCGTTTTAGTTTAACTTTTCACTCGTTTATCGGAATCAGGCAATTCAAGCGCCTGGAGTTTCATTTTGAAACCCTCTTTCCGTTTAACCAACTCAAACACGTTTTTGCATCTGTAAAATTTGACTTAGATCCAGATTAGTAAATGAAGCTGGTTTCTTTCACCGTTTGACTTTCGTTGCTTCGTTTGATTTGATTCTTTTTGCAAAACGGAGTAAGTTGAACTTTCTGGTTAGATTTTCTTATTTGAGTTTTACATGTGCATTAGATGAGTACTTATTGTGTGCTTGTTTGTTTGCGATAGAGTACCCGGAGTGCGCTGCTTGCTACTTTGAATCTCTAGGTTTCGCGGATCATCAGCAAGGCAAGTAACACTTTGATCATACCTCTTACTACCCAGTTTTATTGCCTTAGATTAATCCTCAAACATTTGCATTGAATAGGATCTGATTAATATGTGGGTATTGGGAAGTAGTTGATGAGGTAGGAACCTATTACCTGTTTTATTATCAAACCCTGGGAGTTACTTCTACATTTGCTTATGCCATGCTATGCTTGTAGCCGTTGATTGGGTGAGTGTATCCATGACATATGTGAGATTGTTAATTAATGGTTTATTTAAGGTGGCAACTTTAATACACATCTGGGTGGATTGAGGCACCTGGGTATTCCAGTGATTGACGGTTTTTTATGGACCGCCACCCAGGCTCCAAGGGATCATGAGATTATTCATGCTAGAAACTTCCGTGTGCAGCCACAAGCTACTATGGGCTCTAGCATAGTTGATTAAGTCGTGCGAACTCTTATAGTGGTAGACTAGCAGATGTAGGGGAAAGTAGGTGTAACGGTCTACCCGATCGTAAGGTGCTAGCGCTTCTGAAAGACTATGTCTCGGTCATCCGTTTCTCAAACACCATGTAGTGCAAGAATCCCAACGGAGGAGATCGAGTCTTGTGGGGAAAGTGTGCAAACCTCTGCGGAGTGTCCAAACTAATCATGGTTAGCCGTGTCCCTGGTTATGGACAGTTTTGAGTATCTAGTACTTGGATTATCATGTGAATCTCATCATGTGACTTTAATTAATTTTGTTGGGTTTTAATAATGATGTTTAATTGGGATTGAGAGGGTGTCTACACTCTCAATGTTTAACAACCACCATGATAGTTAAATAAAATTTATTCCTTTGCAGTAGGGAAAAACTGGCTTTACGCAAAACTGTAACCATAGAGCTTTCCACCAGCCATATATGCATGTAGTATAGCCTATTCTGTTCACTATTCTCTATGTGTTACATTGCCAGCATATTCCATGTGCTGACCCGTTTTCGGGCTGCAATGTTCATGTTGCGGACTTTTCAGACGACGAGTAAGGTGCCTTTAGGTCATGGTTCTATACTTAGTGATGCCGTTGGAGTTGATGGACTCACATATCTTCCAAGCCTTCCGCTGTTATTGTTATTAGTTGGCCTTAAGCCATATTTATTGTAATAAAGTTCTCTTTTGAGACATTCGATGTAATAAGTGTGTGATTGCTACTCTGTTATAAATCCTTCAAGTACTCTGCGTGTCAGCATTACTGATCCAGGGATGACACTAAAGCACAGAGATCAGACTGTTTGAGGTCTGGTCGCTACAAGATGGTATCAGAGCACACGCTGACTGTAGGACACGACCACTAAGCTAAAGCCCTAGATCACTACTCACTCTTCTCATTTCTGACTCCTCATCTTTTCTACTCTTTTAGGATGGCAGATGCATGGAATAAGTTCACGCAACCGGATGAAGATGCACCCTTTGGACGTCACTTGAAGGAAGTCACTAGATACCTGAACATCAGGGTACCAAGCTTCACCGGGACCTACAACGCCACTTTACCTGAAGAGGAATGCTGGATGATTCAAGTTCAAGTTCCAGGAAGGACGTTCACGCCTGTCACTAAGCCCATAGAGTTTTCCTTTGATGCACCAACCCGGAGTCTAGGAAAGAGCATGGCAGCCCACATCACTATGGGGCGCATTGGAAAAGTTTACCACAAGGATCTCAAGGATACTATCTAACAGATTTATGGGCGCCGAGATGAGCAATGGGAGATGACCAGCACTAGGAAGGATAGATCAATTGCAGCTTTCATCCAGGAGTTAAACCAGCACATTCGATGCCAGGAGAACCAGATGTGCACAGGCATGATAGACCTGAAAAAGGCCATGACCAAGATCACGGAGTTGGAGGAAGAACTCAAGTCTACACGCGATGGATATGAGGAGGAAATAGCAACACTAGTGGAGAAGAATGATGATCTGAAGAATAAGCTAAAAGTGTTCATGGGATTTCCCGCAACTGGAGGAGAAGATGATTGCACTTGTCCAGAGAACTACATCATCATTAATGACACCGACTCGGACCCAGACGATAGCATGAGGACTATGTTGATGAAGCTGGAGCAGATATCATGGAGTCTTCATCGGAGTAGTTTTTCTAGTCGACCACCATATCAGTAGTAGTATTCTCACATGTATCTAGTATAGCCTGAGCACTTTTGTAACGATAGATAGACTGTTGTATGCCCTTTTTTGATTGAATGAAGTGATTTTGTTTGCATTTGCCTCATGTGCATATGGGTAGTGTTTTCTCTCTAGACCTCATTCTATCTTATATTCTCATCTTTTCTAAACCCATCAGATGCCTCCGAGACGTGACAATGGATTTGCATTTCCACCGGAGCTCACTCAGTTGATCCAGCAGCAGAATATGTTGATGCAGTTGCTAGTCCAGAATCAGAATCAGGGAACAACAACAACCCACCACCGCCACCACCTGTTGATCACTTAACCCGTTTTCTTAGGCTGAATCCGTCGGTGTTCTCTAGTAGCACCGAGCCTATAGTAGCAGATGATTGGATCCGTAAGATTGGAAGGGAGTTAACCACTACAGGATGTACTGATGCTGAGAAGGGGCGCTTTGTCGCACATCAGTTGGATGGACCAGCAGCATCATGGTGGGAGAATTACACTGTCACCTACCCTATAGCCACGGTGACATTGGACCAATTTCAGTAGGCTTTTCGTATTGCCCATGTTTCAGCAGGAGCTATGGCCATGAAGAAGCGTGAGTTTCGCAACTTGCGGCAAGGAGGATGGACCGTTGGCCAGTATGTGGATGACTTTAGTAAACTAGCATGTTATGCCCCAGATGACGTTGCTACAGATGCAGCTAAGCAGGAGAAGTTTCTGGAAGGACTAAATGATGAGCTGAGCATGCAGTTGATGGTAGCAACTTTCAACAACTACCAGAAGTTGGTAGATAGAGCTCTCATGATTGAAGGGAAACAGCAGCAGATTGAGAACCGCAAGAGGAAGTATGGACAAGGGAAGTACAATTCTGGAGCTCAGCAGAAGCCACGTTTTACCCCGAAATCGGGAGAACATTTCCAGCATACCCATGGAGGAGGTAGCTCGCACAATCATAATGGCCCCAAGAATGGTAATGGGAATGGAGGAAGCAATGGCCAGAACCATACCAACCCATCAACACCAGCCAAGAGAGACCTGAGCCAAGTCACTTGCTATAAGTGTCAGAAGACCGGACATTACACCAATGAATGTCCTGAAGCCCAGAATGGAAATGGCAATGGAAGCTCAGGAAAGAAGCCGAACCCTTTCAACAGGGGACAGGTGAATCATGTTAATGTGGAGGAGGTTGAAGCCCAGCCAGATGTAGTAATAGGTAAGTTTTTGGTTAAGTCATTTACTGCAATCATTCTTTTCGATACTAGTGCATCGCATTCATACATATCACGGGGATTTGTGGATAAGTATAAACTGCCCACCAAAGTTCTTAGAACACCTATGTTAGTAAGCTCACCAGGAGCGGAGTATATGGCCAGTCGAGGATGTTTTCAAGTGCCATTGAGTATAGGAAGGCATGTTTTCCCCTCGGATTTAATCATTTTGGAATCACAAGGTTTGGATGTAATTCTGGGCATGGATTGGCTATCGATGTATGGAGGAAACATCGGTTGCGCCAATAAGTCGATTTTGCTTACCACCCCAGAAGGAACAAGGATCAAGTATGTATCACGGCATGTGCCGAATAGGACTCAAGTAAATTCCTTAACAGGAGTTGTGCAGGAGGAAGTACCGGTGGTAAAGGATTTTCCGGATGTATTTCCAGAAGAGTTGCCAGGCATGCCACCGGATAGGGACATTGAGTTTTTGATTGAGCTTTTGCCAGGCACAGGACCAATATCTAAGAGACCGTATAGAATGCCTGCAAAGGATTTGGAGGAGATTAAGAAGCAGATTAAGGAGTTACTGGATAAGGGATATATTCGCCCAAGTTCGTCAACTTGGGGATCGCCAGTACTTCTAGTGGAAAAGAAGGATGGATCGTTAAGGATGGTTGTTGATTATCGAGGATTGAATGAAGTGACGATCAAGAATAAGTACCCACTTCCCATGATCAACGATCTGTTTGACCAATTGCAAGGAGCAAAGGTATTTTCCAAGATGGATTTGCGATCGGGATACCACCAGTTGAAGATTCGAGAGCAGGATATACCTAAGACACCTTTTACCACCAGGTACGGGCTGTATGACTATACAGTTATGTCCTTTGGTCTAATAAATGCACCTGCATATTTCATGAACATGATGAACAAAGTGTTTATGGAGTTTTTGGATAAGTTCGTCGTAGTGTTCATTGATGATATACTAGTTTACTCGAAGAATGAAGAAGAACATAAAGAACATTTGCGTTTGGTACTTAGTAAGCTCAGAGAACATCAGTTATACGCTAAGTCCAGCAAATGTGAGTTTTGGTTGAAGGAAGTTGGATTCCTCGGACATGTTATATCCGGAGGAGGAATAGCAGTAGATCCCACCAAGGTTGTCACTGTGACAAACTGGGAAGCCCCAACAACAGTTGGAGAGATTCGGAGTTTTCTTGGACTTGCAGGATACTATCGGAGAATTCATAGAGAATTTCTCAAAAATTGCAAAACCTATGACGGAGTTGTTGAAGAAGGATACCAAGTTCATATGGACTGAGGAATGTGAGGCTACTTTCCAGGAGTTGAAGAAACGTTTGGTTACCTCGCCAGTGTTGATTCTGCCATATCAACGCAAGGATTACGAGGTGTATTGTGATGCTTCACGTCGAGGACTTGGAGCAGTGCTTATGTAGGAGGGAAGAGTTGTTTCGTATGCTTCACGATAGCTTAAGCCCCATGAGTTGAATTATGCTACACATGATTTGGAGTTAGCAGCCGTAGTGCATGCATTGAAGACTTGGAGACATTTTCTGATTGGAAACCATTGTGAGGTGTACACGGATCACAAGAGTTTGAAGTACATTTTCACGCAAAAGGAGCCGAATCTCAGGCAAAGGAGATGGTTGGAGCTCATCAAGGATTATGGTATGAGATTGCATTATCACCCCGGAAAGGATAACGTAGTAGCCGATGCGTTGAGCCGTAAGAGCCATGTCAACACACTAATGACGAGAGATTTACCAAAGGATTTAGTCGAGGATCTTCGTGAGTTATGTTTGGAGATAGTTCCAAGAGGCTACGTTGCAGCATTGGAGATTCAGTCTACTTTGATGGATAAAATCAGAGAAGCTCAGAAGACCGACAAGGAGATTGCCTCTATAAAGGAGAAGTTGAGCAAAGGAACAGCTAAAGGATTTTGTGAGGATGAGCATGATACCTTATGGTTTGAGGACCGCGTTTATGTGCCTAATGATCCGGATATCAGGAAGTTGATTCTGCAAGAGGCCCATGATTCACCATACTCGATTCACCCGGGAAATACCAAGATGTATTTGGATTTGAAGGATACTTTTTGGTGGACAGGAATGAAGAAGGATATTGCAGAGTATGTAGCAGTTTGTGATGTATGTTAGAGAGTAAAGGCAAAGCATCAGAAGCCAGCAGGATTGCTACAACCATTGCCGATACCCAAATGGAAGTGGGATAAGCTAGGCATGGATTTTATCACGGGATTACCCAGGACACGTTCAGGCTATGACTCGATATGGGTTGTAGTCGATCGCTTGATGAAGGTATCTCATTTCATCCCAGTAAAGACCACTTACACCAGTGCTAAGTTGGCAAAGATATACATGACCAGGATCGTATGTCTGCATGGAGTTCCGAGGAGCATTGTATCTGATAGAGGAACCCAGTTTACCTCAAAGTTCTGGAATCAGTTGCACAAAACTTTGGGTACCAAGATAGAGTTCAGTACAGCTTTTCACCCGCAGACATATGGATAGACCGAGAGAGTCGATCAGATTTTGGAGGATATGCTGAGAGCTTGTGCGCTAGATTATGGATCTAGTTGGGACGACAATTTGCCATATGCAGAGTTCTCTTACAACAACAGTTATCAATACAGTTTGAAGATGGCCCCTTTCGAAGCCTTGTACGGAAGGAGGTGCAGGACCCCATTGTCATGGGATGAAGTTGGAGACCGCCAGTTGTTTGGACCGGATTTGATTAAGGAGTCTGAACAAAAAGTGAAATTGATTCGCGATAGGCTCAAGGTAGCCCACTCCAGGCAGAAGAGCTATGCAGATTCTAAACGCAAGGAGATAGTTTACGAAGCCGGAGATAGAGTTTATCTTCGTGTATCTCCACTTCGAGGAGTTAAGCACTTTGGAGTTAAAGGAAAGTTAGCGCCACGTTTTGTGGGACCATACAAAGTTTTGGAGCGTATGGGAGAAGTTGCTTACAAGTTGGAGTTGCCTGAAGGATTGTCAGGAGTTCACGACGTGTTCCACGATTCCCAGTTGAAAAAGTGCCATGCGGAGATGGCTGATGTACCTCTAAGAGATGAAGTGCCGCTGGAAGCAATTCAGTTGGATAGTAATTTGACCTACCAGGAGAAACCGATCAAGATTCTCGAATATGCCAGCCGAGTAACCCGCGACAAAGTTATCAAGTTTTGTAAAGTTCAGTGGAGCCACCACACCGAGGATGAAGCCACCTGGGAGCAAGAGGAAGATTTGTTGAAGGACCACCCTCACCTATTTTCTAGCCAACCCGAATCTCGAGGGCGAGATTCATCTTAAGGGGGGTAGGTTTGTAACATCCCAAATTTTCAATTTGGAATGTTATACATTAGATCATCATTGCATACCATATTTTACTCCTTTTGGCCTGAACCAGAAATTCTACGCAACTCAAGGACCCATGGAGAGAGTTGGGGATTTCGTTATTTTCATATTTGAGTTTTCTCAAATTTTGAAAATAGGATCATTTGATTTTATTTATTTTATCTTCAATTATTTCAATTGTAAAAATAAGTGAGAGGGAGTAGAATGACTTTCCCAAAATAAAGAAATATTGCGGATTTAATAAAAAATCAAATAAGATTTAATTTTGGAGTTTTTCGCTGTTTTATTTGAATTTAGGAAAAATGCGCGTTTTTCAAATTTGCATTTAGGCCCCAAATAAATGTTCACTTTGTCCGACTTGATTTTAGAAGTCCGGGAAAATTTATTCCGGGATTTTTGAAGTCCGTTTAGTATTTATTTTCTTTCTTTTCTGCACGTCAAAATATTTAAAAAAATGGACCCACCTAACCGGGCCGTGTTCGACTAGGACACTTGGCCTGGCCGGCCTTTAAACCCGCGAAAACACTAGCCACCGCCTCGATCCGCATGCCGCCGCCGCGCGAGTGCGCCACCCGCCGCCCCTCGCCTCGCCACCCGCCGCCGCCGCTGTGCCGCCCGCCGCCGGAGCCGCCGCCGCC